>NW_022639501.1:1241082-1248582 GCF_010583005.1 Odontomachus brunneus | reverse complement strand
TATTAGTGCTTTACACTGAGAGAAAAGATATTTAAAGAATAGTAAATATTTATTTACAATAAATATACTAATAACACATTTATTTATGTACTAAAATATAAAATATTTTTCAAATAAGAAAGAACTTTAACTGTTAATAAAAGTAATTTCATTTAATTAGAAGAATTTAGATTTAGATAAATGTGTTATTAGTGCCTACCGAAAAAATATTTTATATTTTTCAGATATTTTTTTTCTCAGTGTGATAAAGCAGAAATAAGCTGTCAGTAAGATTCCTAAAAACGTAATAAGTTCGCGGGAAACGTATCAAATTTCTTTAATAACACATTTCGCTTCTTAAAATATAAGTATCACGAATGAAACGAAAGGGTAAAATGAATTACTGCAGAAAGTCGATCTATTCCTCTCGATTAGGAAATCCTGTAGTGATTTTTACCATAAAATTCTCTCCGCGTAGATTCAGGTAAAAATGATATTAGGGGATCCTAATAATCCGGATAAATATTCATCATATTTTAAATACTTTTTCTCGCAGTGTAGGATACAACCTTCGAGGGCATAATGTTACAAAAATAGTAAATGCATGAAGAAGGCAAAAAGAGAGAAGAAGAAAGGCACGGGATACACACAACAGCGTCCAGAAACACGTTACTCAGCGTAAGTTGAGACTGAACGTAATAAGGAAAGGGGTGTGTAATACCATGGCGGTGGCGGCGGCGGTCGCGCGGGGCGGCAAACAGCCGGAATAAAGAAAAAGGGGTGATGTGCGCGTCCCGAAGTGCCGCTCCGCGGTGGCGAGGTGGCGCGCTAGAGCGGAATTAGCATTTCGATTAAGCAGGCAGTAGATATCGCCGGCAGTCCGCCGGCGGTTCATCGCTCCCATGACGCAGTGCGCCCCAAGGTGTGTTTTTCGCGGCCGATACCGCCGCTCTGACAGAATAATGCGCGAGATACAAATGCGCCTATATACCTTGGTCGGGACTCGGAAAGGAGAGGGTCACATCGGTGGGGGCGGGCGTTATCTTTCTGCAACAATGCGCTAGTTTATCGACGCGCGCGCGCCGTTATTAACAATCAGATCCTTTTTGTCGCTTTTATCACTCGCGCTTCGTTTATCGACTAGGCCGACGTCGCCGCGACGAGAGCAAAAAAAGATAGAGAGAGGAGGAGCGACAGGGAGTGAGTGAATGAGAGAGAAAGAGAGAAAGAGTGAGAGAGGACGAAGTGAGGCGGAGTGAGGCGCGGAATCGCGCGTGTTCGGTCGTTTTTTAATTATTATTTTAAATGACCTAGCGCGCGCACATATGCGTTTATCGTGTGCAAAAAGTTCGCAGAGTGAATAATCTCGTATATTTTAAAATCGTTTTGGGGTGATTCGCGGTTAACGATGTCCTTTGCCCGGCGAACGTTTAGCGTTCCGAACACCACGCGGCTGTTTCTCCTTTCGGTTCCTGCCCGTCTTTGCCTGTTGACGTTTGTCTTCCACCGAACCGCGAAGATTCTGATTAGTCTTCACCTAATTTCCACGGGGTGTAATTCCGACGAAACACTCCCTGTTTATCTCACCACTCGTCTTACGGTCTCGTCGGATACATTTCGACCGCGCGTCGCGATATGCGCTCGTTACGATTCGCGCGACATATACGCCTCATTGACGAGGGAATTTAATTCAATTACTCTCTTTTTCCATTCGAAACCAAGAGATCTTGCGATAAATTTGCGGCTCAAGTTTCCCCCAACAACTTGATTTTTAATCTATGCTCAGAGGTAAAAGATATGAAAAAATGTAGAATATTTAGTCGATAATATATTTATTATAATATATTTTCTAATAACATCCCAGACAACCAGTTAATATCTAAAATCGGGACATAAGACGTCTTAGAGATCATTTTTAAGATGTCTCAGATGATTTACGTATAAATGTCTTTAAGACGTCTTAAAGATTATCTTTAAGACGTTTTATGTCCCGATTTTAGACATTATGTTGTCTGGGATATTGTGTACTGAAATAAAATTATATATATACATGGTGTCCCGTATCACCTTCACAATCTCTCGTGAGGACGTAGAGCGGATTGAGAACACAAAAGATGAACACAAAAGTTCCATACCGTTTTGCGATATCTTCAATAATAACCGAGAAATTAATTAAAGGAGATTGGTGAATGATCACGCGCGATATGGTAAATGAGCTGCAGTGGCACCGTCTGTCGTTGTATACTTATACATTAAGTCAAACTGAACAAAAAAGTCCTCTACCATTTTGCAAATAACTACATAGATTTTTAGATATTAATTAAAGAAAATGCATGATTGTATATCACAATGCACAAATTTTCTTTTATTAATATCTAAAAATCTATGTGGTCATTTGCAAAATGGTAGAGGACTTTTTTGTTCAGTTTGACTTAATGTATAAGTATACAACAAGAGGGCGCAATTGCAGCTAATCTACCATATCGCGCATTATCATTCATCAATCTTTTTTAATTAATATCTCCACTATTATTGAGAATATCGCAAAACAGTATGGGGCTTTTGTGTTCATCTCAATCCGCTCTACGTCCTCATGAGAGATTGTGAAGGTGATACGGGACACCCTGTATATATATTTCATTCACTAAATTATATATATATATTTTTTTTTCTTTTACTTGGAGAAAAATTCATTTCAAATGAGAAAATGTATATTTTTTCTGAAATCACTATTGCATTTTATGAATGCAATTGTTTATTTTATTTAAATAACAGAATTTAGATTTAAGTAAATATGTTATTAATCTATCGAATGTATATAAATATTTTTATTTTTTAGGCATTTCTTTCCTTTTCAGAGTACATTGCGTTTCTTTTCTTCTTAACATAGTTTGAACACATCTTTTTCAATTTTAAAACATAGTCAATTTTTCCAATGAGAAAACTTACTTTTTATTAATTCTCAGAAATCTTTCGTTGTACCATTGATTACGTTTCGGAATGCATAAAAAGAAACTATATGACCAAACCGTATTCAGAAATTATATATACAGGCGGAAAGGTTGTTCGTAATTTTTTTAGAGTAAACTTGTGAACTCTTCGTCCAGTGGGAACATCTATTTTTCAATAAGAGAATCCTCCAAGTCGGATGAGTCTAAAAAATTCACCTTAAAAATTGCGTATCACTTTTCCACCCACGACTGGCAAAGTCAAAGTAGTAAAAGTCATCGACGAGTCAGGCAGACGGCAAGTCGGAATTTCCACGACGCTGATTTCAACGAGAGATTCCACAATCGACGCGCCAGATCGATTTATTCTATAAGAGGGGATTTTCAGAGGACTCTGTTGTCTTCGCCGACACGACTCTTGTGTCAATATTCGATATTAAATGCGAGCGGCGACGCGTTTCGTTATTTAATCACATTAATTGGAAGCTTAGCTCGCGAATAGCCTCTTATTTTCGAGAGGCACTTTTTCGGAATTACTTAAAGTTTCAACATTGAGCTTGGTAATTAATTAATGAAATTACATTTCTGTCAAGAGAAAGAGAGAAAGCGAGAGAGAGAGAGAGAGAGTGTGTGTGTGTGTGTGTAAGAGAGAGATAATTCGCGATTGAAATTAATTGAGGCGGCAAGTTCTTTGGCCCCACATCAAACTTTCTGAAGAGCAATTATTCACGGTTTCGCGGCCGAGGCGAGCTGCCACTTGCTCAATCCAAACGATATCCACGTGATCCATAATTTCAGTGTGTTTTCCATACGAAATGCCCGTTGAGAGATAACCGGCGCGCGCAACATTAGCTGATCTCAAAGGGGTTAGAAACGATCGAAAGGGACGAAATTAATTACGCGTATCGGTATACAGCACACGTGACGCATTAACGGTATACATTAACGAGTCTCGCTGTACAGACGGTGTAATATAAATGCCGCAAAGACCGTATATAGCGGGGGTGGTACCGTGATCCTCCCTCACCCTTTCCTTCTCTCTCTCTCTCTCTCCGTCTGTTCCTCGACCCACCTTCGTCGTGGCATGCTTCACGGTGTGGAGAATATACACGCGTCTGTGTTAAGCCTTCGTAATGCTCGCCATGTATCATGGTGGTGCGCGAGGGGTTGAACGCGGGGGTTGCACCGGAGGGGTTGTGCGGTTGATACACCGTTGTAATACGGCGCATGTCGCGCGAGTTTTTGGCGCATAGTGTGCCCGCGTTTAAGCGCTTCGCCTTCAGCGCTCGCCCTTTATTCAGGCCCGGCAGGAATATCCGACGGGCACATAGTTGGCCGATTTGCCGTTCCGTGAGGTATCTAGCGCTATTTTCGATTTTTACCACCGTGACATACTTGCACGCGTCCAATATCTCGCAACGTGCGCTTCGTACACGCTCGCTCGCTTTTTCTTTCTCTCTCTCTCTCTCCCTTTCTCTCTTTCTCCTCCTCTCTGTTTCTCTCTCTCTCTTTCTCTCTTCCTTTCTCTCTTCTCGTTCCCTCCTTCTCTTTCCTCTTTCTCTGTCTATCTATCTCACTCTCTTCATCTCTATATCTGTTTCTCGCTGTCTCTCTCTCCCCCGGTCTCTCAGCGGGGGTGGAGACGACGACCATTAACGAGCAGTAGTGTACGTAACCTACGTCTATATTCTCTCTCTGCGAGCGAGTCCCTCCCGAGAGGGTCGTACCTCAACGAACATGGGAGTCCTCGTTTATGGCTGCGAGCGCGAAGCGTTACCGCTACCTGCTAGTCAATTGCAAAAACCGCGGCTGTTCATATTTTAAGTTTTAACAATGCCGATCGCTTGCTCGCTTGTCCGCTTGTTCGCGCGTCGCGAGGCGACGCGCGTCACGCATTTATCGATTCCGCGCTGTGATTACAAGCACTCCCTCTATTCCTCTTCCCTCCCCATCCCCTCTCGCCGCCTGTGTGTCATTCACGGCACCCTCTTGAAAAAATACACAAGCATGACGAAGGTAAAGCAAAAAAATATACACAAAGTACATAACAATAGAAATTTCCGAATCGGAAACTTAGCGTAAACTACGGGACGCGCCACTGTAAACTGCGAGTGGCCGGGAATAAAAATCACCGTATACCACCGGCGAGCCGCCGGCGGGGCCGTAATAGAATTTTGCAACAGCAAAGGATATTTATTTCCCCGCGAACCATTCCGCGAAATTTGCATTCGTACGGAACAGCCGCCAAGAGTACGTAGACTCAGACCGCGCGCACTTACAGTGTGAGACTCTATTCACGTTTTCTCCCTCTCTCTCTCTCTCTTTCTTTCGTTCTCTCTTGATAATAGTTCCACTGATGTTACGCTTTGTAGTCACTTTTGCAGCCATTGTGCAAATAACGTAGCGTATTCTGAATTTCCATCCGCGAATCGCCTGATTTTTCTAACACTCTTTCTCCCATGTCGTTTCAACACTCGCGTGATTGACTTTTCAAATTTTCGCACGGCTGCCAAATGAAACTCTCAGAAATTATCAGCCCGACGATATCGCGGATCAATTTTACTAGACAAAAGTGATCTTGGAACGGAACTCTAAGACAAAGGTGTTAATTCCGCGACATGTACCTAATCCTTATTGCTTTGGTCTTTAAATATATATATTTAAATTTTCAACATCAAATATATGTCTGTATATACGTTCAAATATACATTTAATATATGTATATATTTTTTATTTTGGAAATATGTACGTATATTTATGTTGAATATTTAAAATTTTCAATATAGAGAAAAAGAAAGAGAGAGAGAGAGAGAGAGAGAGAGAGAGAGAGAGAGAGAGAGAGAAATAGAGAGAATATATGTATATATTTAATATATGCGTAGTTTATATTAAAAGCTAAATATATTCGCATTTAAAGACTAAAACAAGAAAAGGGTCTAAATTAAGACCGAAATATTTATAATAATATATTGAATACATGATATTGTGCGCTAAAAACGGCAATATACTCTTGCTTGCCTTATTATAATTATTTATTTATTGAATATTGAGAAATTGTTTTTTTTTTTTAATCAAGAAGAATATCCAGAGGTATACTAAGTCACAAAACGATTTGGACACATTTCGAGCACTGAAGTAGCAGTGCTTCAAGATGTCAAAATTGAGAGACACTGCCGACGCATTTGCCTATGAATTATGACAGGAGTCGAAGTGACAGTATATAGTGTATTAACACGTATTAACATGTCTCCACGTTATCTTACATTTATTTTCACACCCTGTATTGTCATTCCGATTCCTGTCATAACTGATGCATACGTATAATGCGTCAACAGTGCCTCTCAATTTTGACATCTTGAAGCGCTGCTATTTCAGTACTCGAAATGCGTCCAATTCGTTTTGTGACTCGGTTTACATGTCTAAGCATTAGTACTTTTATTCCAAATCACGAATCTCAGAGATATAAAAAAAGTCTGTATTAATAGTTATCACTTGAAACGAGTTTCAAGTGAAATATTCAAATCTGAATCCAGAGTAAGATGTGAGTTTTTCAGTAGAGTTACGATTGCAAATATAATGTATGTCACGCAATGCAAATATATTAGGTGTACAACTTTGCTTCCGCCACTTTTTTTTTCCAAAATTCGAGGCTTTATTGTAAAAAACTGGTTATACATTTATGATTCAAAGTATTGTTCATCGCTGGCCATTACTTTCTCCCATCTTTCGGGCAGCGTACGAATTCCGCGTCGAAAAAACTGGTCATCTTTTGAGGCGATCCACGAATCGATCCAATTTTTTACTTCTTCATAAAACCGGAAGTGATGGTCAGCCAGGCCGTGTGTCATTGATCGAAACAAGTGATAGTCAGAGGGAACAACGTCTGGAGAATACGGCGGGTGGGGAAGGACTTCCCATTTCACGTTTCCAAGTATGTCTTGACCACTTTCGCAACATGGAGTCGAGCATTGTCATGCTGCAAAATCATTTTATCGTGTCTCTCGTTGTATTGCGGCCGTTTGTCTTTCAATGCTCGGCTCAAACGCATCAATTGCGTTCGATACCGATCGCCTGTGATTGTTTCAGTCGGTTTTAACAGCTCATAATACACTACGCCGAGCTGGTCCCACCAAATACAGAGCATGACCTTGGAGCCGTGAATATTCGGTTTGGCCGTCGATGTGGAAGCATGGCCGGGAACTCCCCATAATTTTCTGCGCTTGGAGTTATCGTAATGAACCCATTTTTCGTTCCCAGTCACAATGCGATGCAGAAATCCGTCTTTGCCTTTCAAGCAGCTGTTCACAAGCAAACAAACGCCGTTCAACATCTCTCGGCTTCAATTCGTACGGCACCCAATTTCCTTGCTTCTGAATCATTCCCATGGCTTTGAAGCGTTTTGAAATGGCTTGTTGAGTCACTCCCAATGATCGTGCCAATTTTTCTTGATTTTGACACGAGTCTTGATCAAGTAAGCCTCCAATTCTGCATCTTCGAAAACCTCTCTTCCACCGCTATGCCGGTTTTTGACGTCAAAATCACCGTTCTTGAAGCGTTGAAACCACTCACGACA
>NW_022639501.1:1237586-1241072 GCF_010583005.1 Odontomachus brunneus | reverse complement strand
TATCATTGTTTTGAGCAGCTGATTTTGCTTCAGTTCTATTACCTTAGTATTATAAATGGATATGAAAGAGAACCAATTTAATGACTGGTTTTTACGAGCGCGCGCCGAAATTTCACTACGCGGTTGAATTTGAACGGAATTTCTACCACCTGGTAACACAATTATAATCGATAATCGTCTCTGGCGGGGCCCCATTGATAAGCCAGCCACCGTTCTCCACGAAATGACCGACGCGTGCTGTACTTTTCTTTGCTCCGCCAGAGAGAGATTATCCGGGTTCTTGAGCGCGTCTTTCTCGCGCCGAAAGGACAAGCCGCCGGGATATAATGACATTTAAGCGGAACATATTTTCATGGCTTAGCTGCGAATAGCTGGATTAGGATCTGGATTAGGAAGATCCGGAACGAGTGCTACCGCTATAATCGTTCTCGCATCTTTCGGCATATTAGGTGGAACACGAAATGGTCAAAGAAGTAGTCCGAAAAGGCCAAAGGACTACTCACTAGTGCGGTTTTTAACCCCTTGTAGTATTATGTCGCGATAGATTCGTCTTCCGTTTCGTGTCGGTAAGTCCTTTATCGTTTCGCGTCCTCTGTATTTGTCGTTTCGAATGTATTCCAACTGCTCTCCTCGTGAACATTCTATGACGTACGTTTTGCTTAATTGTAGCAAACCATAAAATCCGCGTGATTTCTTGCAGGTATATTTTTCCAGTAACGTCTTCAATATTATTCTAGTATTCAAACGTTTGGATTTGAATCGACTTCTTAAATAACGAACTTTTGGTTAAAAAATGCTCAAGTTTTGCATCGTTGAAAACTGAAAATGTTTAAATTCTTCAGTGGGAAAACTATACCACATTGAATGACTCTCAGCACTTAGATGTGGGGACTATTCCATGAGCATCCATGGAAGCTTTCACAGAATGAAACTTATCGCCAAGGTATTTGCTGAATGATGAGAGTTCTTCTCTCCATGGAAGGGACAGAATGTCAAGAAACATGAGGATGGAACTAGACAGGACCAGACACTGAAAGGAAACAGAGTGAAAGACGCGTCCTCAGCGCGCACGCATACGGTTCTTTCCCACAGTTAATAAAGCTATTAACTTTATCTCAGGCCTGAAACTCATCCGGATAGGCACGTACCCGTGGCATCGGTGAATATAATTTAACTTGTCTTATCCAGCGGACATCTATGACCGGTGCGAACTATGGGCTTTTAGGTCGACAGGGACTTTGGCCCCATGGTCGCGTGGCATTTTACCTACGGTTATGCGCGCGCCCGTATGCACATACTGAAACGTGCGTGCACACGTACTCATGTGGTGCGTTCGCCAAGTTGGCACGGGGCTGCTCTTTGAGGGATTTCACGTCTAAACGCTATCTGATGAGCCGTCTACCTCAATAAGCCTCCTCGTTCGCTTTTGTGCAGTACATCCAGCCCTGCGCAATCCCAGACAGGTATATCGACGCGTCCTCTCTACAGATCTAAGAGCAGGTATACCGTGAGGAAGTAGAGCGAAGGGGAATCTAGTTCTCGGGGAGGTGACTCCGATAGTGGAAGCGACACGGCGAGGAGAAGCGATACAAATACTCTCCGAGATTTAGGTCTCCGACTCTTTTGCGAGAGACGAGACCTTTGCACTTCCTGCCTAAACCGTTAAACGCGACTCGCAGATGTTGATCGTCGATCTCCTCCATTCGAAATTTCATATTGTACAGAGTGCCTCGCGCTAACGAGTCGGCCAATTCTTTCACCGAACACTCCAGCCAAACTTTTGTCACACGACACTTTTTTCTCCTTTTCTCTCTTTCTCACCCTTTCTCTCCACTTCTCTTTCTCCGTCCAGGGGGCCTCCACCGATGCGTCGATACGGCACGAGAGATCGAAGGGTGATCGGCACGATAGAGCGACGGATCGATCTTATCAGTTTTTGCGCGTAATTACGCGTGTTGGGCACACAGAGAGCCCGCAACGCGTTGTAAGCGGGCACGATGTAAGTGGTCTTGGCACAGATATTGCGATGAAGGGCGAGAAGAGGAGGAGGAGGAGGAGGAGGAGGAGGAGGAGGAGGAGGAAGAAGAATATACGTATGACTATAACACGATCAAGTTTGCAATGTGACGAGGGAAGGATATGCGGAGGCGATGCTCAGATAGTGTCCCGCGACTCTATTGCCGCGATTATTATTAATGGACAAATTAGGAGAAACGGCGTTTGTTTCAAGATCGAAGGGAGCGAGCATCGCGGCTCCCTCGTTAAATATTCCGTTCAAGGATTAACTTCTGCGCATGCATTATAACGACCGCATTTCCATCTCAATTTATACAGAGTGCCCCAGAATTATCGTCGATTGAAGGCGCGCTACGAAAGAGAGAGAGAGAGAGAGAGAGAGAGAGAGAGAGAGAGAGAGGGGGGGGGAAGGAAAGGGATGGGAGAAATTGAGACGGACACAGGCAATTGTTTCGATGTCAAAAGTCGCCGAGTTCTCCCAGTTGCGGGCACGATCGGAGAGATTCCGGCGAATTAAAGCGCGATCTTGTTTTTCGGTTAATCTCGCCAGCCAGATTGCGCTCTAACGGAATATTAAGGGTACGTCGAGTTGAAAAGTTACCGAGCGGTAGAACGCCCAATGAAATTCTCATTAAGGCAAAATCGATTCGAAATTGGCACAAGAATACTCGAATGAGAAAGACGAGACGGGGCATCTTGCAGAAGGCTCCAAGCAAAATACGTGTACACTGAGAGAACAAATGTTCTAAATAACACAACTAAAATCCTAACCGTTATTTTTTGGTTATTTTTTATTATGCTAACACGAAAATTGTAGTAATGCTTCTGCATTAATCCTGCAAGTCCTGTCGGATTTGAAGAACCAATGGAAAGTCTTGGGATTATTCGAGTCGAAATTTTCATTTTATATTAGTCTTGCAAATTCGATCGAACTTAAAGAATTCATAACAGAATCTTGAGGTACTAGCTTGGTGCTCAAGGTTTGTCATGTTTGTCAAATAAAACAGAAAACATAATTATCCAATTGCGAAGAATTAATCACTTCTACGAGGACTTTTAATTTTCTTTTTGATATTCAAACTTCCTGTAAGAATTAACTTAAAAAATGATAAAACTTGTGCACCAACCTAATACGACGTTATACGATCATATTATTTTCTTATCTGGATACGTCGAACGATCAAGTACTGTCGCTTTTCTATGTTGAAGAAGCAAGATGACATACTCATGTAAGTATTATTTGATTATTCATTTATTGATATCTGATTATTCATTTGTTTATTAATTCATTATTTGAATTATACACGAAGGGAATTTAATAATAGGAATTGCTACAAAATTTTATAACTGAGAAATAGATTGACATTCTATAATAATGACTTCTTTATCTCATATGTACTACTAGATATTTAAAGAAATGAAATATTTAAGGAATTCGAATATGTTATTACAAAATTTATAATATTTCTG
>NW_022639501.1:1234775-1237576 GCF_010583005.1 Odontomachus brunneus | reverse complement strand
CAAGTGACAACTATTACTACAGACTTCAAGGAGTTAGACGAGAATCACGAATCAGATTATAGCTACAAATATTACTTTTCCAATTTTTGCACGGCTGCCACGTAAATAAAACTCTCAGAAATTATCAGCCCGACGACATTGCGGATCAATTTTACTAGACAAAAGTGATCTTGGAACGGAACTCTAAGACAAAAGTGTTAATTCCGCGACATGTACCTAATCCTTATTGCTTTGGTCTTTAAATATATATATATATATATATATATATTTAAATTTTCAACATCAAATATACGTCTGTATATACGTTCAAATATACATTTAATATATGTATATATATTTTATTTTGGAAATATGTATATTTACGTTGAATATTAAAAATTTTCAATATAGAGAGAAAGAAAGAAAAGAAGAAAAAAGAAAGAAAGAAAAGAAAAAACATATAACACAACTCGACTGAAAAACTTGGATCTGACTCTGAATAAAAATTTGAATATCTCACATGAGACAAGTCTCAGCTGACAACCATTGATACGAGTCAGAGAAAAGGCAGCTGCGAACTTGGCGTCTCAATCGATCGAGTGATTTCTCTTCTTCTTTCTCCGACAGAAACGTAATCTGGCAGAATTAATTAGCGGGCTCAGCACTCGAAGTGAAATCGGAGAAGTCTCGAAAAACCGGTCGTCCAAATGCACAACGAAACAGATGGGGGAGCGCAGGATCCAAAGGGTCGTCTGAAACCTCGAATAGTCTCCGAGATACTCGCTCATTATGCCTGTCGCGATACGCGAAATAACATTAACATAAGTCGCTCCCTTATCGCTCGGTCGTGTCTAACTATATCTCGTTGCGCTGTGATAGACACTAGCTCGAGGCCTAGAGAGAGAACTGCACCTGCTCGCAGGACCAAGGAGACTCGAGGTACCGCGTAATTTGACGCCGTCATCGGCTATATCTGCCGCGTCGTCGGCTTAACGGCGACGACCGCTGCCGTGAAGCCAACTTCCCGATCGTATTTACGAATTGAAAGCAACTTCTCGAGGATGGAGGAAGAGGTGGCGGAGAGAAACAGAGAGAAGGAAAGAGAGAGAGGAAGAGAGAGAGAGTGGGAGATCCGCGGGCGTAACTTTAGCCGTGAATTAATTAAGACGAGTAAATACCAGGGGGGAAACAGGAGCTTTAAACGTTCCGACGAAAAACTTTACATTGTTTAAGTAGCTCGGCCGAATTCCAAAGTTTTAATTGGCGGTGACTACGACTCGGCGCACAATCGAGTTTGTCATTTGTATAAGACTACCCCCTAAAACGCGGAACGTCAGGTGTGGCTCTGCGTAACTCATAACTTTCCGACATTTCCGCGATGGTTGTCGGTTAAAAATGTCGCGCCGAGACGCGGAGCGAATCAATTCTTCGCAAGCATTTTTTCTCAGAAATGTTATTAGCTTATCGGTACTGTCGTAGGCGCGCGCCATCATCTGTCGTGATTACGCCAGTGATCCGATTATTTAGAGAGGGTTAAGCGGACTAGACGGCATTATACGGCAGCACGTGCGCGTGTATCTTGGTTGCAGAGAGATTAGCAAAAATTTCACAAAGAGGTCTGCAGCAAAGAGGCAGCATACGAATGAGAAAGTCGGGCTGAACAATTTCTAGTGAAATATATGGACGATTCAGAGATTCCGGTTGAAGTAATCAGAACTTAAGATTTCCGTTCGGATCGTCAAGATTTCTGGTTGACTTCAACGGAATTCTGGAACTCCCTTTCTTCTGCGTGTACCAAACGGATACAACCACGCCACTGGTTACAACCGATTACACTGGTCTACAAATGTTTCTCAATGTTACTATTTCTTAACATTATTTAAGTTATTTCTTTTATACTTTAATACTCATTACAATTAAACATTTTTAGATAAGAAATGGATATATATAAGGAATATATATTTTTTAATCACCCATTATTGTGGCGTACTGCCACGCCTGACCGCTCGCCCCCGTCATTTGCACCATGGCGAATCAAGAATAAGAAGTAATGCACGTTTCGGGGCTCGTAAATATGCTGAATTATATCGCTGGAACGCAATAAAGTCAGGAATTCTTGCCCTTTACGATTGTTCTCGCTTTGTGAGCGCGGGATAAAGTGCCGCAATAAAGTAACTGGATTTTACACTAAGCGCCTTCATAAACACACGTGCGCAAGCTGCTGCGCGATATGCAAACAAGCGAGCTTGAGGCGAGCTTGAGGACGCGTCAAACGCACCGGCATTGCAACGCGCCGGGATATCCGCACGCTGTGCGTGTAGTATCAATGCCGTCAGAGCACGCTGCTGTGCCGAGCTGGGCCACCGACTTTCGATCCGTTAGAATAATAATTCGGGACGTCGAGTCGCATCGCGTAGCGCGGCGTCGCGGGCGCGCAAAAAGCCGGATTTGCACTTGGCCGGGGACCGAGCGACAAGTTCCAGAGAAACTTAGCCGGGCGCGTTTTCTCTCTCTTTCTCTCCCCCGCCTCACTCTTTCCCTCCACTTATCCCTTCCCCGTACACTTATCCCTTTTTCTCTCTCTTTCTCGCACGCGCGCGCTCACATCTCTTCCCCGGCGAAGGGGAGAAGCTCAAAGAACGGGGAGTGTCGGGAGGGAGTGCGAACGTGTCTGGAAAAATTCCGAGAAAATGTAAGAGGAAACCCGGTCTGTTACCTCTCTTCTCTCCTTCGACTTCCTGTCTATTACTTGTTCTTGCCCCTTCGCGAGATCTCTTTCGCGTTCGCAACGACACCGGACAGCGCGGGCGCAGGGACGAGGA
>NW_022639501.1:1222297-1234765 GCF_010583005.1 Odontomachus brunneus | reverse complement strand
AATTAATTATCGTTTCAATTGATTTCAACTTTCAAATTCAATTAAAGACTGCTTATAGCAATCTTCAATCGAACGGTTTTTAGTTGAATTCGTTGAAATCAATCATCAATTAAGCATCATTTTTTTATTGATTTTGTTCGGATCAATCGTCAACCACACGGAGAAAAGTAATTTTGCTCTTTTAGCAAAATCGTCGTTACTATTGCATATTCGTAGTGACATAAAAAAAATTTTATTAACGTAACTAATTTTACAAATTATTCATTATCAGAGCAAAAGTAATTTTGTTGTCGGAATAGAAAAAATTTGTTGAGTGTATTTGTCCTAAGAATCACTTTAATTTGCTATTGATGCAAAATAATGCATCCTTAGCAAATTTATTTGTTATCGGAGCAAAACTGCAACTGCTTATATAAATCCATCGTGATTCTTATAGCAAAGTAATTTGTAGATTCAGCAAATTATACCCAGCAAATAGTGATTAGTACTCTTAGCAAATCTTTTTGCTGTCTATATAATAACGAAAAGATTTTGCTAGACCAGCAGAAAATTTGCTGGGCCAGCAAATTATTTTTCTCCGTGCAGTTGAAACATATTTTATATTTTACTGAAACATATTTATTCAAATCAATTATTACATTGAGAAATATTTAATTGATATTTGTATAACTCTGCCATTAACTAAATAGGTAATGGCCATCCATTATCTGTTATCATTGTTTTGAGCAGCTGATTTTGCTTCAGTTCTATTACCTTAGTATTATAAATGGATATGAAAGAGAACCAATTTAATGACTGGTTTTTACGAGCGCGCGCCGAAATTTCACTACGCGGTTGAATTTGAACGGAATTTCTACCACCTGGTAACACAATTATAATCGATAATCGTCTCTGGCGGGGCCCCATTGATAAGCCAGCCACCGTTCTCCACGAAATGACCGACGCGTGCTGTACTTTTCTTTGCTCCGCCAGAGAGAGATTATCCGGGTTCTTGAGCGCGTCTTTCTCGCGCCGAAAGGACAAGCCGCCGGGATATAATGACATTTAAGCGGAACATATTTTCATGGCTTAGCTGCGAATAGCTGGATTAGGATCTGGATTAGGAAGATCCGGAACGAGTGCTACCGCTATAATCGTTCTCGCATCTTTCGGCATATTAGGTGGAACACGAAATGGTCAAAGAAGTAGTCCGAAAAGGCCAAAGGACTACTCACTAGTGCGGTTTTTAACCCCTTGTAGTATTATGTCGCGATAGATTCGTCTTCCGTTTCGTGTCGGTAAGTCCTTTATCGTTTCGCGTCCTCTGTATTTGTCGTTTCGAATGTATTCCAACTGCTCTCCTCGTGAACATTCTATGACGTACGTTTTGCTTAATTGTAGCAAACCATAAAATCCGCGTGATTTCTTGCAGGTATATTTTTCCAGTAACGTCTTCAATATTATTCTAGTATTCAAACGTTTGGATTTGAATCGACTTCTTAAATAACGAACTTTTGGTTAAAAAATGCTCAAGTTTTGCATCGTTGAAAACTGAAAATGTTTAAATTCTTCAGTGGGAAAACTATACCACATTGAATGACTCTCAGCACTTAGATGTGGGGACTATTCCATGAGCATCCATGGAAGCTTTCACAGAATGAAACTTATCGCCAAGGTATTTGCTGAATGATGAGAGTTCTTCTCTCCATGGAAGGGACAGAATGTCAAGAAACATGAGGATGGAACTAGACAGGACCAGACACTGAAAGGAAACAGAGTGAAAGACGCGTCCTCAGCGCGCACGCATACGGTTCTTTCCCACAGTTAATAAAGCTATTAACTTTATCTCAGGCCTGAAACTCATCCGGATAGGCACGTACCCGTGGCATCGGTGAATATAATTTAACTTGTCTTATCCAGCGGACATCTATGACCGGTGCGAACTATGGGCTTTTAGGTCGACAGGGACTTTGGCCCCATGGTCGCGTGGCATTTTACCTACGGTTATGCGCGCGCCCGTATGCACATACTGAAACGTGCGTGCACACGTACTCATGTGGTGCGTTCGCCAAGTTGGCACGGGGCTGCTCTTTGAGGGATTTCACGTCTAAACGCTATCTGATGAGCCGTCTACCTCAATAAGCCTCCTCGTTCGCTTTTGTGCAGTACATCCAGCCCTGCGCAATCCCAGACAGGTATATCGACGCGTCCTCTCTACAGATCTAAGAGCAGGTATACCGTGAGGAAGTAGAGCGAAGGGGAATCTAGTTCTCGGGGAGGTGACTCCGATAGTGGAAGCGACACGGCGAGGAGAAGCGATACAAATACTCTCCGAGATTTAGGTCTCCGACTCTTTTGCGAGAGACGAGACCTTTGCACTTCCTGCCTAAACCGTTAAACGCGACTCGCAGATGTTGATCGTCGATCTCCTCCATTCGAAATTTCATATTGTACAGAGTGCCTCGCGCTAACGAGTCGGCCAATTCTTTCACCGAACACTCCAGCCAAACTTTTGTCACACGACACTTTTTTCTCCTTTTCTCTCTTTCTCACCCTTTCTCTCCACTTCTCTTTCTCCGTCCAGGGGGCCTCCACCGATGCGTCGATACGGCACGAGAGATCGAAGGGTGATCGGCACGATAGAGCGACGGATCGATCTTATCAGTTTTTGCGCGTAATTACGCGTGTTGGGCACACAGAGAGCCCGCAACGCGTTGTAAGCGGGCACGATGTAAGTGGTCTTGGCACAGATATTGCGATGAAGGGCGAGAAGAGGAGGAGGAGGAGGAGGAGGAGGAGGAGGAGGAGGAGGAAGAAGAATATACGTATGACTATAACACGATCAAGTTTGCAATGTGACGAGGGAAGGATATGCGGAGGCGATGCTCAGATAGTGTCCCGCGACTCTATTGCCGCGATTATTATTAATGGACAAATTAGGAGAAACGGCGTTTGTTTCAAGATCGAAGGGAGCGAGCATCGCGGCTCCCTCGTTAAATATTCCGTTCAAGGATTAACTTCTGCGCATGCATTATAACGACCGCATTTCCATCTCAATTTATACAGAGTGCCCCAGAATTATCGTCGATTGAAGGCGCGCTACGAAAGAGAGAGAGAGAGAGAGAGAGAGAGAGAGAGAGAGAGAGAGGGGGGGGGAAGGAAAGGGATGGGAGAAATTGAGACGGACACAGGCAATTGTTTCGATGTCAAAAGTCGCCGAGTTCTCCCAGTTGCGGGCAC
Source organism: Odontomachus brunneus (assembly GCF_010583005.1). Taxonomy (NCBI): domain Eukaryota; kingdom Metazoa; phylum Arthropoda; class Insecta; order Hymenoptera; family Formicidae; genus Odontomachus; species Odontomachus brunneus. The sequence goes on along the minus strand of NW_022639501.1, from coordinate 1,231,546 downwards.
GATCGGAGAGATTCCGGCGAATTAAAGCGCGATCTTGTTTTTCGGTTAATCTCGCCAGCCAGATTGCGCTCTAACGGAATATTAAGGGTACGTCGAGTTGAAAAGTTACCGAGCGGTAGAACGCCCAATGAAATTCTCATTAAGGCAAAATCGATTCGAAATTGGCACAAGAATACTCGAATGAGAAAGACGAGACGGGGCATCTTGCAGAAGGCTCCAAGCAAAATACGTGTACACTGAGAGAACAAATGTTCTAAATAACACAACTAAAATCCTAACCGTTATTTTTTGGTTATTTTTTATTATGCTAACACGAAAATTGTAGTAATGCTTCTGCATTAATCCTGCAAGTCCTGTCGGATTTGAAGAACCAATGGAAAGTCTTGGGATTATTCGAGTCGAAATTTTCATTTTATATTAGTCTTGCAAATTCGATCGAACTTAAAGAATTCATAACAGAATCTTGAGGTACTAGCTTGGTGCTCAAGGTTTGTCATGTTTGTCAAATAAAACAGAAAACATAATTATCCAATTGCGAAGAATTAATCACTTCTACGAGGACTTTTAATTTTCTTTTTGATATTCAAACTTCCTGTAAGAATTAACTTAAAAAATGATAAAACTTGTGCACCAACCTAATACGACGTTATACGATCATATTATTTTCTTATCTGGATACGTCGAACGATCAAGTACTGTCGCTTTTCTATGTTGAAGAAGCAAGATGACATACTCATGTAAGTATTATTTGATTATTCATTTATTGATATCTGATTATTCATTTGTTTATTAATTCATTATTTGAATTATACACGAAGGGAATTTAATAATAGGAATTGCTACAAAATTTTATAACTGAGAAATAGATTGACATTCTATAATAATGACTTCTTTATCTCATATGTACTACTAGATATTTAAAGAAATGAAATATTTAAGGAATTCGAATATGTTATTACAAAATTTATAATATTTCTGAAGAAATTTGTTATGTTACTTAATAAAAATATCCTTATTGATACTCTATTCCTCCACTACTAAAAACATATATAATAAATAAAGTATAAGTACTATTAGTCTTACTTTAGTAAGATATAATAGTAAAGTAGAAACAAATTTATATGAAAAAGAAAACTATAATTCTCTTCGTGTATATCTGAATATTTCACTTGTATAATTTTTATCCTTGATATTTTAGTCAGCAATATTATTTATATAATTTTGTCAGTCAAAACAGTGTATGTGAGAGAGAAGCACATATCGAGTAACAAGAGTAAAGGTGAGAATGGTAATTATTAAGTTTACAGACCTCACTTTCGATTTTGATGAAAATATAGTCAATCGACGCGTTTTTTAAAGGCAAACAATTTTTCTATTAGAAAAAATTGTCGCTCTCTACTGTGAAGCGAGATATTAATTAACAAAGTTGATCATTGTTAAGGTTAAGAAAACTGTCAGATCGACGACAAACAGCGACATGTATATGCTTCGTAGTCACATGTGCATACAAATAATGCGCGTATTAAAAATATATTTGAACATGCATGAGTAACAAAGCATTATTGAAATATTAGCATTATTCAAACATTTGCAAAGGATAAACTGGGGGTCCAGGGACTTTGTCCCCCCTGATTTGACAAAAATAATATTCTAAAAAAAAAAGAAAAATGCACCTCACTTAGTGTGTTAAGCATGTGTTGTTTTTGCGTGTGATTCATACGTCCTACTTTGCGTAGGGGTCTTGCTAATCTTTTCAGCATCCATTTTAGTATATAGTAGACTCATTTAGTAAGGCGAAGATTTAGTAAAACATTCTTTCTTGCGTAGGGGTTTTGCTAATCTTTTCAGTATTAATAATTTTTAGCATATTGTAGACTCATTTATTTAGTAAGGCGAAGATTTAATAAATATATTCTCTGTGACAACATACAAAATGTAAAATATGCAAATGTAAAATATGTGTGTACTTATAATGCATTGCTTACATTTCTATGAATATATCTATTAAATATTCGCCTTAATATTATTTTTATCAAATCGGGAGGACCTCTAGTTCATCCTTTGCAAATGTATTCTTTGTATTTGTATGCACATGTGACTACATACATGTCGCTGTTTGTCGTCGGTGTGACAGTTTTCTTAACCTTAACAGTGATCAACTTTGTCAATTAATATCTCAGTAGAGAGCTTCACAGTAGAGAGCGACAATTTTTCCTAATAGAAAAATTGTTTGCCTTTAAAAAACGCGTCGATTGAGTATATTTTCATCAAAATCGGAGTTGTGGTCTTCTAAACTTAATAATTACCGTGAGAATAAATAAAAAGAGCAACACGTTTTTTATTCTCATAGTCTCTTTTTTCTTCTGGTTAGAAGTTCTAATCAAATATAAAGCTTTGAAAAGAGCTGATCAGAAGCTATAAAGACGAAAATAACACTTGTCCGCCTAATAATGCAATGTTTACTACCGGAGATTTAAATTTGAATTTTATACAATACCACGATCAAGCGGAAGGAAAAAAAGAGCGTTGGCGGATGTAAACAAGTTCGCACTCGTGGACTAAAAAGCATTATTAGACGTAAATATCAGTAATTATACGAGATTTATATATTTTAAATTCTAAGGGGCCGGTTCATAATCCATAATTTAATCATAATTCATAATTCATATATAATGAATTATTTAGGATCCTCGATTGAGAACATAACTGATTAATTACAGGTTCATGGACCGTTCTCAGTTGTTCGGGTTAATAAATCCTAGCATGAAATAATACAATAAGTACAAGTGTGTGCCCCGGTTAACGAATAATTCGAGCACGAAGCTACAATAATATGTCAAGTGACTTCTCAAATGGCTATGAATACCGGCCTAAATTTCGACTCGAATATCCCTTTATTCTCGACAAGCTCGCGAATGTCCGTTGAAAAATCGAGGGGACATTCCGTATGATAAATTTTACTTAGCGTACCTCTCGAAATGCGTGATGTATTGCTGCTCGTGTCCCGTCATCCTGCGTTCTCCATCCTGGCTCCCCGCCCAAGCGTCCTGCTGCAGGATGCTCCGGATACCCCGTCATGGCACTGACACTGACACTGACATTCGCGTAAACACGATGAAAAAAACGAGTTAATGAACGCGATGCCGACGAGAGATCGACCCGAGATATCGTCGGTCTAATCGGGAAACCTCCTAACTCCATTTGTGGACAAAATTGAGATACTTATACCATGCGATTTTTGTCTTATCAAGACAAATCGCATAGCATAAGTAAGGGAGAATGAGATAAATAGTGACGGATTTTTTTATCTCCCTCGTGTAAGCTATTTTCAAGTTGTCAAGATCGGACGTTTTACTAAAACGATACTTTCCACCTTTAATTATACGAAAAATTTAAGTAAAAAACCCATGAGTCATATGAAATAAAATTTTTATAGAAACTAAAATTTGGATTTTGTCACTATTTGCCCCAGCGTGGGGCAAATGGTGACAATCATAAAAAACTTCTGAACTTTCATTCTCTTTTGACGATGTGTGACTAACTAAAAATTGAAATATAATTTCTTTATTGCCATAAGAATTTTATTAAAACAAATGATGTATAAAATCTAATTTTGGTGAAATAATATGACGCGCTTTTGGAAAGTGATTTTTCAAATTACTTATTAATATTTTCTGTATTTAAACTTAGTTTAATGGCATTTAAGTTATACCTAACAAAATAAATGAGAAGAAATGCAATTCAACTAACACTGAATAAGTCGAGTAACGTTATTTAAAATTTGTCACTCTTTGCCCCAGGAGTTGCTTCTTCTTTTAAAACACTAAAAACAATAAACGAATTGATATATATATATAGAGAGAGGTTAGATCACACTAAAAGAAACACATATCGTACAACGCTGAACAGGTAAAATCTCATTTAGGGGTTCGAGAGTCAAAACAATCTAAATAGAAATACCCGAATAAGATTCAGGTTTTATCTTGTTTCACAAAGGCCAAAATTTTAAGCTCCTTTATTAGCTATGTTTGGCTTAGCAGTTTAATTGTTTTTTTCAAAAATGATTAGATGTTCGGGAACTTACTCGCTATTGACGATGGTAGTAGCATAGACGCGGGAAATATAGGAGAAATTTAAACTGTCACTATTTGCCCCTCTCCCTTACTTCAATTTTGTCCAAATATGCACTGAGGGAAAAATTATCTTAAAATCAAAAAATTTTTCTTTGATGGGTGCCTTTAACATATTTATTTATATATATAAATCTAAATTCTCTTTATTTAAACCAAATATTGTTTACTTAAATCAGGTAAACAATATTTGATTTAAATAAAGAGAATTTAGATTTATATATATAAATAAATATGTTAAAGGCACCCATCAAAGAAATATTTGTTGATTTTAAGGTGATTTTTCCCTCAGTGTGGAATTAGGAGGTTTTCTAATTATGCCGACAATATTCAATGAGTCGAAACGTTCTCGTCGCGTGAACGAATCGTTACGAGTGCGTCGTCCGCCAACCCGAGACGTAATGACTCGGCTGCCAAAGGCTAAACAACAATCGGTGAGCAGTGAAAGTTGTCACCTTCCCCTCTCCCCTCCTTTCGGCCCAACAGTCACTGGTCCGCCGTTGTCGTCCGAACAAAACAAAGACGCGCACGTACTGTGCGAGCGAGAGGCGACGACAATGAACGTTATCAAAACGCCTGGAACTTTCGAGGCGGTCTTACCGAGTTATCAGGAGTGTACGCGCGCGTGTACCGAGAGAGCACGGCCCCGGTCGAAATTAAAGAATACAAAATTCACTGAAACCCTCGAGAGAGAGTGCTGAGGCTTGCGCCTCTCCTCACCTTTATTCGGCTGTGTCATTGCGCCGCAGCCCCGACGTGAATCTCCTCGTCGGACTGCTGGACGCACCAGTTGTGTCATTTCTTCTTTACAGTTCCTCGCACAGTCGCCTCCTTCCCGAGCCGCGCTCCCGAATTTTATCGGAATTTTCCGCGCCAGAAAGTACTGACGAATAAATTGCTGGAAAAAAAATGAAACTCGTCTCGTTTTTCCATCAATTTGCCATTATTTGCCTGCATTAACTACTTGATATTTGCCTATCGCGCGCACAATATCGCGTCGGCTCGCGCGATTTACATAATTAATACATCGTTTATTGAAATTAAGAATATCAAGCGTATCGACGCAGGTAGAGGGAATATTGAATAAACAATTATCAAGTAATATATTCCGCGTATCCGTTTTCTGCTTGCGGCAGGCGGGTGGAGTTATTCTAAGGGCTCTCTCTCTCGGGTTTTTGCTGAGACCTCAGCGTGGAGAAAACGGCAGTAATCATTTGCAACGTCAAAGGACAATAGCCCGGATAATGTTACATCTCGAGATTCTTCTCCGACCTTTTCAAATTCTGCGGAATCTGCGGGGTTAATTTCGAACCGAAATCGAGCGAGAGGGGAAATAATAAGCCCCGGCGTGAAATCACGTCGTCGCGCGCGGATGTGGTTTTAATAAAAATTTTTCGAGCAGAATCCGCCTCGGCGCGCTCCTTATGTAAATTCGAGCAAAGGATTCGCGGCCCTGCCAACTCCCTCGCGATCGTCTCCCTTTGAGAAATGAAATAAATACACGGGGTCTGTATGAAAATAGACTCGGCGACTCGCGGAGGATCGATCTTTCCTATACGATTCCTCTTAATTCGCCCGACTCTTCTTTCGCGGCGCGCAGTCGGTTGAGAGAGGACGGAGAGAAGACTTTCCCCGAAATGGAAGGAAAGGAGAGATCGCAAGCGTCAAATGATGCGTCGCGGTTGCGCGATGGCACGGTAAAATGGAAATAAACGTTAGATATCTACCGCTATCGGGAATTTTCAAGGAAGCACGGGGTGCACTCTGCGCCGGGTTAGCGAGACCGCATTTCCCGTTAATGATCCGATGTATCTAACGCGCGGTACATCGTACTTAAATCGAGGCGTTACGCCGCGGCACGGCCAATTATATATCGGAAACGAATTTGGCCCGCGGCCGTTTTGAAAAACACGCCCGATCAAGCGGAAATTAATGGGAGCACGGCACTCCCGGCTACGCAAAAAATAAGAAGGCCCTGAATAAGTGTTATTACATTCTCGTTTTCGAGGAAGGAGGGAACGGGGGAGACGACGTGAAAATAACCGCGACCGGATGATGCATATCAGCGCAAGGAACGGAATCGATATGTCGGCCGCTGGAAAAACAATGTCTCACCGTTTGGGAACGGAAGACAGGCATAACCGAACAATAGACAGATGCTCACCGTTTGCTCGTCATCGAGTCGCGAAGTGTGTAAGGTACGCCATGCTATGAATAGACACCTCTGAAGGAGACACAGTAAAGAGACACATAACAAGAAAGTGATTAGACATGTGAAAGATAGGGAGAAGGTAGTCGAGAGGTAGTGTAAATGAAGTGACGGCAGGAGAGTTATTTCATTGAGTTAGTGGGAAGTGTGACTGAAGAGATGAAACTAACAAGATATGGAAGAGAATTAGGGAATAAGATGATGAAGAAGAAATGAGAATAGTAGTGAGAAGAAATCGGATAAGAACGAGAAAAGATGTGAGGAATACGGCTGAAAAGAAGGACAGAGTTTGGAGTATTGTGTATGGGAATGATATGGTGCCTATTAAGTGAAATAGGAAAATAATTAGACATGAAAGATAGAGGGAAGGTGTAGAGAGAGACGTAAAAGGTGTAAAAAGAGCATAAAAGTTAGATGAAAATTAAGAAAATTGTGAAAGGAGATTACAAAGGCATTTAGGTAACGAGAATGATATTGTAAAGTTAATTAGAGAGAGAGAGAGAGAGAGGGAGACAATGTAACTATATAGATGTTAGTAACTGTTAGAAGAGTAGAAATAAGGGATGGATAGATATGTTTAAGGAATAATTGTACACATCAAATTTCCTCCTTGGGTATGTAAGCTAAAGGAAAATATATACTCATACAGATGTATAACGTATAGGGTTGAAAATCGCATAAATAATTTTAGTCGCAATGCCAAAATTATATTGATAGCTCCAATTATAACGGCCTTACGCATATATGTGTTAGACTGAACATCGTGTGTTTCTCTAAGGAATGATATATATGACGTATATCGCGAAACGTGCGTTGTCCGCCGTCCCGATTGCAAGATACTTGAAACGATTGTCGACATATAACACACTTCCAAAATATTCTGGAGTGAAATTTTAAAATTAAAGATTTTAAAATTAAAATTTAAGTTCTTTAAAACTTGAGATCTTTAAAATTTTTTATCAATTTTTAGTCGGAATTTCACTCTAGGATATTTTGGAAGTGTGTTATTAAGTGTGAACTCAAATTCCCGATTATGGAAACATGGATATCTGGAATTCGCAAGAAAAAATAATTCACTTAATGTGTTCGCTATCAGCGTGACATGTTTGTGACATATTACGTTAAATATTCGATTAAATATTAATTTTTATGTGTATAAAAGCGCAAAAGTACACTGTGTTAAGTAAACCTATTAAAAATATTTGATACGCGACGCGTAAAAATATAGCATAAATTTTGAACAATTCTCAATCGTTTATAATGAACGCGATATAACGAATGTGCCAAGCTTAAAAAACTGCCCATTCTAATTCAATACAAATGTTTTAATTCATTAGAATAATGTAATGTAAATTCAACCCCTTGATTGTAGAATGCTTCGGGTCACATTTATACCGAAAAACTCACTCTATATAAGTAACAAATTACTGGAATTCGAGTTATGCGGCCGTCGTTGTGCTAATGTTGTTTCGCCAAAATGTGCCATCTTGACTGTTTTTTATTCATATTATGAGCTAAAAACGGAACAAGAAAATATAAAACGAAAGTAGCGCGATGGTAGCGTCTAAATTTACCTGCTCGATAAATTTATCGGCGCTCAAATCGCTCAAATGGCAATCGGGATCTTGACGCAGCGCACTAAAACAACCGGTGCTTCTCTCGAGAAGCTCGTTCCTCCGCGGAAAAATTTCGTCATTCAATGATAAATCGAAATCAATCTCGCTTAAAAGCACACAAGTTTTACCGGGGAGATATTTACAGTGTCAACAATATAACTTTGATCTCGAAACACAGTAAAAGCAATATACAGGATTTCACTGAATTGGCAGTATCTCTCCCCTCCCCCTCTCCAAAAGAGACGGATTTTGCATGAAAAAATAATTTAAAAATGTAGAATAATATTTTTCTACATGATGCTTCGTTTTCGTGTGAATCGATGTTGAAAATTCATCTGGCACTCGGCTATGTTTCAGATCTCACTGTGGACCGTACTATTTGCAGAAACAAAACATTTTTGTTTCACTTTGCGTTTTACCCCCTTCGTTATTTAATAGTACGATAAACACGAGAGGAAAGAGAAACGGAACAAGCAGTTCGTGGAGGTGGGGCCACACGTAAGTGCACTCGCGCACTCTCTTAAAATGAAACGGTAAAATTGAATCAGTGAAAGGAGTGTTTCACCGCGACAATCAGCAAATATCCACTAATTCTCAGTGAAAACACTCCCATTTTGCTGTTCTGTTTTATATCATTCACTGATTTTTACCAGTGGAGGCAAGGTTTCACTGCGAAATCTGTAGTGTCTAAATTCGTTACACGCAGTGCGGAATTCAACTTTCTGTATTCGTGGCGATGGAATTAGCAGTTTGCATGCGACTTCAGTGCCGGGCTGACACCGTCTGTGTTTGCAAGCTGCATAAATAACGGGAACAGTCGCTGCTATTAAATTATTTTTAGCGAGATTTTATCGACTGCGATGCTGCTCTTATAAGTGGACCACCATTTACGCGTAACATTCCAGTGAAAGATACACTCTACCCGTACTTTAGAGAATACTTAATAGATATTCACGTCTTTTTCGAAGACGACGCCCGACGCGAGGAAAGATCACTGTTCGTTTCCGACGTATTTTCTCATGTGGAATCGCGGCCGCTTTCGAGTTGTGCCGCCAGTTCGGTGACACCCGCGGAGTTAGACGCTCGTTCGGACGGAAGGACACGTACTCTCGTCGTGGTAAAGTTCACGTCGTCGTTGTCGTCATCATCCACGTCGTTGCAGCGGACGTGTAAAAACTAATATCCGCTTTAAAACGGAGACGCTATTAATATAGCGGCATCCCTCGCGCGCCTTGTACACAAGTATACGTGCTCGTGTAATTATGATATGTGCATAAAGCTCCCCCCCCCCCCC
>NW_022639501.1:1219902-1221949 GCF_010583005.1 Odontomachus brunneus | reverse complement strand
CCCGTATATGCTTGCGGTGCATGTAACACCGGCTTCAGAAATTTCTTGCGACGCGCGTAACGCAACACGGGGGGCATACGTGCGGGGGTATATGTGTATGCGTGAGAACGTGACACGTGCGTGTGTGTGTATGTATGTGTCGCGCGCGCGCGAGCAGCGTATGAGCGCGCATACGGTCAGCGCGCTATAGTTTTTAATGCAATTAGCCGGGATTAATGCGCGGCGCGTGATACAACGAGGAGTTCGCTTACGCGAAATTCGCGTCGGCCGCGAGGCCGGCGCGTGATGGATGGAGATACGTCCGGACGTGTTCTTAATTGACGATTGGTCCCTATCTTGCGAACGTGTGCGCGCCGAGTTTTACTCGGCGAGTTTACAGCTTTCCACTTGGCGCGACCCACCCACTGACTCGTTTGTTTCCGAACGAAAAGCGTGGACCGTAAAGCAGCAGCAGTAGCAGCAACAGCAGCAGCGACAGCGAGATAAAATAACGAGTCACATTATAGGGTAGGACGCGCCGGTGCGCACGCGCGTCAAGATATAACGCCGGATAATTCGAGTCTGTTGCTAAATGAAAATATTATTCTCCATACTGGGCGATCCACACGCGCGTGCGGGCGCTCGCTCATTTTTTAGATATCGAATATTGACTCGGCACGCGCTTGAAATTAACAGCGAGATATTAAAATAATGAAATTAAATCGCGTCCCAAGTACGGGCCATCGATCTCACTCGTTCAAATACGTGCATGATCAACGGGAGCAGTCTCGCGCCTCGCGTGACACCGTTCCGCGGGCATCGCGTTGTCGCAGACACACGGCGGCAGGGGAAAACTTATGACGATCACGACGAGATAAGTCGGCGGTCGCATTTATGAGCGAGATGGACCTTAATCTCACCAGAGCTGACAAAAAATCGGCGCTGGCGTTCGACAGAATGCAAATGCTCTTCGCTTATCGGGAAGCCATAAGCGCGAAGCGATAAATTAGAAGGCTGCAAAGTCGTTTCGCAGAATGGGTTCCGTATGTTCCGAACTACCACCACTACTGCTACCACTACTGCTGCTGCTGCTGCTACCACTACCACTGACCCTGTTGCTGCTGTTACTGCTACCACCACCACCACCACCACCATCACTGCTGGCAGCAGTAAATAGTAAAAAACGGCAGTATTTGCACGACGCGGACAACAGAAGCCGGCGACACGGACGCGAGTTCCTTTATGTTCGGATAATACACTCGTTCCGTTTCACCTCGGACCGTGCTCTTTGCAACGATAATTGCTTTGTCGAACGATATGCCCCTTCGTCTTGTAAATTACATCTTTGTGCTCGCACGCTCGCGAGCGTGCGAGCGCGAGCGCGGCGACCTTTACTCCCGATTCGCTTCGTTATTCCGCCCCCTTTGAAGTTCACAGCAAATTCCACGAGTTCGTAGTCTCTGCCTGCCCCGCAGCCGCCGCCACCACTGCCGTCTCCACCATTTCTTTCCTCGCACTTGCATCTGAAATTTTGACCTGCTCCGCGCGAAAAAGGCACGCGAACGCGCACGGAGAGATCACGGCGCTATCAAATTTTCATCGTGTGCCTTCTTTGCGCCATTACTCGAACCATTCCTCGAACACCCCCCGACACAGGGGAGGAGGAATAAAGTTCCTCGCGCGTATTCTCCCTCTCCCTCTCTCTCTCTCTCTCTCTCTCTCTCTCTCTCTGTCTCATTCCCTCTGCCTCTAGAGTTCCTTTCTTTAAGCTCCGATTGTTCATTCATAATCCGCCGCTGGCGCGAGCCTTGTTCACTCGCTCGACCTTGCATAATATTAGGACCTTAACTTAGTTTCCGCCCAAAAAATACTGAGAAAAAGCATTTATTGTAAAAAATTTATTTAAATTATTTCAATGAAAGTATTTTCCATCACTTTCTACAACTTTTTGCCATCTTTCTGGCAACTGGGCGATACCATCTCGATAAAACGATGTTTGTTTCGAAGCAATCCATTCGTCCACCCATTCTCGCACTTCTTCAACATTTCGGAAGCGTGTACCACTCAA
>NW_022639501.1:1213687-1219795 GCF_010583005.1 Odontomachus brunneus | reverse complement strand
TTTTTTCAAATCAAAATAGTGCAAAAGCACATGTCGAAAAAACACTTTATCGCGTTCCATTTTTCACAAAGCAAAAGAAATTGTTGTTTAGGAAAATAATTGTGTATGCTGACTGAATGTTATCGAGAAATGTCGAAATTAATCACAAACTACCTGTTTCGTTAGTAATGACTACTAGAACTGTTTGCATTGCCATCTAACATTTGCGGGCGGAAACTAAGTTAAGGTCCTAATACTTAAATCTCTTTTGCATATCTATACGGCTATCTTCATGCGCGAATAATGAAACGTTAAATATCTGTGAATAGCCGTGAGGCATGTATAGGTTTGTCGGATACGTGATACGGAAAAAAACAAAGGTTTCACTGCCGCAGTTGATCACGGTCTGCTGAAAATATATTTGTCGCTGTAACGAGGGATTCATCGCTAACTAACGCTGGTAACTAACACTTTTGCTAATGCTTTTGTTGTGCTATTATATCGATTTCATGGCTAAGATATACGTTTCCCGGGTACAATTTTCGGTATCCGTATGTTATAACGAGATTTAACGATCCTACACAGATTCTTGCTACCGCAGTTATCGTTTTTTTCTGTGCAACATTCGATACCTTATTACCTTTCGCAGGTAAGAACTTTGTATCGTGTTTATCCTGCGCGTTTCGACATGTTGCAAATGAAGTGGTAATATTCGATGTTTACCCAGGCTAGTCGAGTACCCATACGTATATTATATCGAATTCCAGGATTCCAAACCGCTCGCTTCGCGTTTTACTCCGCTACACACGGGGTGTTGAAAAAACAAAGTTTCAATAAAATACAATAGAAAATAGCTTCTGCCACTACGCTAGAAATTTATCGCATGGTCTAGCCTACTAATTCTGCAACTTTTAACGACAGTATCGTTATCACTATCGTTGCGCCGGTATAAAAGGGTAGGAAAACTGCGCAACGACAGCATAACGATAACGACTTTGTTATTGAAAGTTATAAAATCAATAGATTGATCAGGTTAATTCTAATCAGTTATCTGGTTTGTATAAAGTGATGTTGCCGGATCTTAATTTTTAATAATCCTTATTATCAGTAAAGTTCTGATTGCCACGTTGTGTTTTACATGACTTATTAGGATTCCACATTACTTTGTACAAACCAGATAACTGATTGGGATCAATCTGATCAAAATCATGGAATAAATTCCTTCAACGTTTCTTCAATGTTTAAATTGGGTTCTGTGCGTCGCACGAAAAAGTATAGTCGTTTACATAAAGCTTGCCGTGCTTTACTTTAACCGGAAGACATGAAGTTAACGAGACTGCGAAGCTCTAGTCGCGAGCTTGTGCATTGAAAGATCTGAGAGCTGTTTAAGCACGACGTGTACAAAAGTTATTTAATTTTATAAGCAGCGTGAATATCGCTTGTATTGCACAAACTCGTGAAAGAAGAAAGTGTCACGGACTTTGCGCAAACGATCATACGCGAAAAATTGACGCGACATCCACGTACATCTTAGACTGCGCGGAGAAGAGCCGTGCGAGTTGGAAATCGACGACAAGACGACGATCACACCTGCGCTACCATAATCCAGTCTGCTGAGCAAGGTGAAAGACGCAATGTTTAACGGCGCGCGACTGTTGCTACTCGGCTGTTGCCGACTGTTACCGATTTCATATTCCGAGACGTACGGTCAGGTGTGCATCCGCGACGGAGAAAACGCGACGTCCGAAGACGTCGAGCGTTCGAGATAAAACGATTGTTTGCACGTCACGCGCGAGGTAGCGCCCGCGAAAGCCTCGACTTGTATCGTCGGAATCTAAAACCGCTCTTCTTCTGCCCCTCGACCCACCCCGACAACGTCGATCTCGACTCGGGCAGCATCGATCGAGCTTCAACTCGCTTTCAACTTGGCAGTCGCGAGCCTCGTGTCACTCTTTTTCCAACACTCTGTACGTGGCTCTACTTCGCGCTGTGCAACAATAATTAAAACATCTCAATTAAACGACCGTTCGCGAAGCGCTCGCGCGCGCTCACGGGCTCGCCAGCTCGCCGGCTATGTACGAGCTGACAACGACTCTTGTAAAAATTCGCATCGAAGCTTTCGTGCCTCATCAGCCGTACACTCAAAATTCAGTCAGGGAAAAGGCCCTCTTTCCGTCGCCGCTCTTCCCTCCTCTTTCTCTCACTCTCTCTCACTCACTCACTCACTCACTCACTCACTCTTTCTCTCTTTCTTTCTCTCTCTATTCGCTTCCCCATCCCCAATAGCGTGCCATTATTTTTCGCGAGAGCTACACTTCCGTGTAGGTGCCCCATTATATCCAGGATCACAATGGAATCAGTGTAGCTTCACAGCCCACCACGCACCCTCCATTATACGTCGTACTCCTTTTCGCTTCCGCCTCGGCCACCAGCTACCAGCCGCCGCCGTCGATGCATCCCTTCGTGTTTTACACTTCACGCCTGATAGCTCCTTCACGTTTTAGCCGCGCGTTGCTGGGCCGCGCTCGCGATTTCGCCGGTTGCGGGGCTGTGTCGGATGTTGCTTGTCGTTTCGATAAGAGACGTTAAATTAATACGGAAATTTCGCAGGAAAAACATGCCGCGTACCCGGGGCTATTTTCTCGTCGCACCGACGGCGCGCTATTAAAATCGCGGTCTAACGTGGCCGCGTTAACGTTATTAACGCGATGTTCATGTCGCGCGATATCGATATTCTCGTTAGCGCCGTGTCACCGAAACATGGCTTAACTCCCCTTAATCGAGTCTCGATTCCGCGAGCTATTCGCGGCCGCGTATTCGTGCGCGGTTCGGCAAGATAAGTGCAAGTTGCACCTTAAAAAACCGGCATCAAGCTGGGCGGCGCATGTATCGTTAGTACGCGCGTGCAATCGCGCTAGCGTAATGCATACGTTGCATTAATGGCCCTTCGAGGAAGTCGTATAACGCGCCGTGGAAAATCGTCGTAATAGCGTGTCGACGATTACGATTCTATCTCGCGATTTCAGGAACAACCGCCTGGCCACGTTGTCGCACACGTGAAATTAACGTGACGCGCTATCTCGATCTCAGATCTCGATAACGCTTATCCGATATACAGGGTGTCGGGATTTAGGTGTTGGAGCGTTCGCGTGCAAGCAAAACTCATTAAACTGAGTGGAAAAGTTATCTACCGTTTTGCGAATAACCGCGATAATTACCCCTTTACATTCGTCCACGGCAGTAATATCAATCTCGTCGCTGTTGCAATAGAGACGAGACGCAGAAAGGAATCTGAACAATTCGAGCATGCGAACGAAAGAGGTTGCGTGTTGCTTACATGTGATCACGTTCGCCGTGCTTTAATCGATCACGACACTCGATTCTGCTACGTATATAACGAAAGAACGCCATAGACATGTGCAGGAATGCGTGCCAAAGAGATTGCTTTTCGTTTCTTGTCGCTGCGTCGAACCATTCGCGAGTTACAGCCGTTTAAAGTCGCGGCGTAAAGGTTTGAGCTCGATCTTCGCGTTCGTGTGATGTCGGCGCACTATGTCTCATGCTTCTCTAAAAGTGAGATGAAAGACCGCGTGGTTGCAGTGACCGACAACCATCTTTAGGTGCAATCCACCCATTAGACGCTACAAATGCTTTGAAGCGCGATATAGATTACATGGCTTTTCTTTAAATGCTTCAAAGTGTTTATAGCGTCTAGTGGATCGTGAGGACCGCGGAGTGGAGATAGCGACCTCTGCGTCGTCGCGTACACGTGTTGTTACTTCCCAAAATAGCTTTGCGGCTATTGTTTCCACCACATGACCTACCTCAAAGCGCGGGAAGGGATTAACGCCGATTAAGTGAGCGGATCGGTACAAACATCGATAACTCCGCTTCCAGACGTCGTAGCGATTTGAAAAAAAAACCATTGGCAAGGGGGAATTATCGCGTTTTCGATAGACATGAAATAGTCCTTCTAGAGGATAAGAATAGAATGGCATAATCATGTAACTACGAAAAACAGCGTTTTTTGCGTTTGCGCTAAAGTGAATGTCAATCCACGTCAAAAAGCAATGGAAAACCTTGGTTTGGATTTGCAATGCAAAGCATCAGTTATTGACGAGTATAAGGTACAATTTAAAAATGATAATAATGGGAACTTTACTCTAATTAGGATATGCATATATTCAGGGTTGGGAACGTTACTTTTTAAAAGTAACGCGTTACCGTTACCGTTACTTGCGGTAAAAAGTAACTCGTTACCGTTACTCGTTACTGATTCTAAAAAATAACGTTACCGTTATTTGAAAAGTAACGATAAAAATATCGTTACTTTCCGTTACTTTTGTAAAAAAAAAAGTTAAAATCGGCATATAAAACAAATAATAGAAGAAACAGTACATAAATTATACATATATAAAGACAAAATATAAGATATTTAAGCGGGAAGCACACATTATTGCATAAAACCCATTCTACATTAGTCGCAAATTGCAAGGTCACAAAGAAATTGACTAATTATAGTAGATTGTTCTTCTTGCGATCGAAGAATAATCAATTATGATTGGTACAATTTCCTTGTGATTTTGCGATTACGACTAATGTAAAATGGCCTTAGGCGCCGCATACGAATTGACATAACAGTAACGTAAGACGTACCGTAAAAATGGACCAATTACAATCGAGTATTCACAAAAATGGCGACCTTACGGTTCGACGATACTCAAAGTGATTGGTCAGTTCTTACGGTACGTCTTACGTTACTGTTATGTCAATTCGTGTGCGACGCCCCTTAAGTGTGGTCTACAATGAGAACTTAAGCCATAAAATTTAAGCTTTAAATCCTAAGCCGTAAGAAGTTGACCAATCACAGTCAATTATAAGAAAAATAATTTCTTACGGCTTAGAGATTAAAGCTTAAATTTTATGGCTTAAGTTCTCATTGTAGACCATGCTTTAGAAGCTTTCTACAATAAGCAATAAATTTTAAGTCGCAATAAAATTGACCAATTACAGTGGATTATTCTTTCTAATAGTCGGCTATGATTGGTCAATTTTATTATGACTTAAGATTTATTGCTTATTGTAGAATGGGCTTTACGGAAAGCAGCACATTAATTGTTCATCGTGTGCAAACTTTCATCGCGTGGCAAGCGTTGCCGCGTTCTGTGTACAGAAGCCATCATAGTAAAAAAGTAACGATATAAGTAACGATGAATTTCGTTACTCGTTACTAAAGAAAATGTAACGCCGTTACTTTTTCGTTACTGATACAAAAAAGTAACGGCGTTACCAAATCGTTACCAAAAAAAAAGTAACGAAATAGTAACGTCGTTACAAGTAACGCGTTACTTCCCAACCCTGTCATATACTTGTTACTCCCTCATTATTTTCTAATCTACGCGTGACGACATCGTAACAGATGTTGCTTCAACACTCGAGAGGGTAAGCCGAGATTACGTCTCGAGACTTTACACTTTTCGCTTTATCGACCGCTACGTAAAGAAATATCCCGACCGCAAAGAAATGTCCGTTGACCAGCTATCGAATTGACAATCGCGCCGACGCGACATTATTCTCGCCTTTGCTTTCTCACGTCGAGGCTATGCAACCATCAGCGATCGCGATTCTCACACGTTCTCTCCCCCATTCGCTCGTTCAAACTACCACGCCGGTGAATATCGTTACGTATTATAGTGGAAATAAAATGAAGCGCGCGAGAGAACTGACTACCTCCCACCGCGCCGTAGCCCACGGGGCTTTATTACGTATACGATACCGTATACGTTCCTTCATTGTTCCTTCGCATCGAAAGTATCCGAATTTCCGCGACGCGGCTGAGTGACAGTGAGCTTTGTGCTTGTCAGACGAAATCCGACTCTTTGGAGGGATTTTCCTCGAGTTTAGTTCGGACGAGGGAGCGGGGTAGAGCGCACATCGGCGCGGGATTAAAAAGATAACGGATGAGAAACGGTCGCGCGCCCGCTATCTGGACTCTTTGATCTGGAAATGTAATTAGTCGTGGTTTTGATCGTGCCACGGATGACGTCGCGATGGAGACGAGGGAGAGAACGAGAGAGAGAGAGAGAGAGAGAGAGAGAGAGAGAGAGAGAGAGAGAGAGAGAGAGAGAG
>NW_022639501.1:1212520-1213612 GCF_010583005.1 Odontomachus brunneus | reverse complement strand
GAGAGAAAGAGAGAGAGAGAGAGAGAGAGAGAGAGAGAGAGAGAGAGAGAGAGAGAGAGAGAGAGAGGGAGAGTGAGAACGAGAGGTGGACGAGCGAGACGGAGAGGAAACATTCACCGGTATTAGCCGCATATTTTGTAATCGTAGGTGTCTACGAGGCATTAACGTGACGAATTTTGACGACGTGCGCACACACGGCGGAACGTAACACGCGTTTGCCGACGAGTCGGCTTGTGTGCGCTGCTGGCCATTTTTCACCGATCGAACGAGCGAAGCGCATAGATCACGGGATTAAATCCTCTTCGATATTTCAGTATCCGAAACGAGATCGATATAAGGGAGATGATCCAAATCGCCATCAATCTCGCATACACTTCTGTTCCGCCCGAGCGATTCCGCTTGTGCATATGATATATGCGTCACGTGACTCGCGTGCCGGAAGGTATCGCTTTATTTTTACACCACCCTCGCGCGTTTCTCTCTCTCTCTCTCTCTCTCTCTTTCTCTGTCTTTCTTTCTCTCTTTCTCTCTTCTCCCGTCACGATCGTCGAAGGAGTCTTCTTATTCCGTCGATAAGCGCGCCTCTTCTTCTTCTTCCTCCTCTACCGCCTCCGCTTCCTCCTCCTCCTACTCCGTCTTCGCCCGCGCTCCTCCGTCCCGCAAGCGGGGCCTCGATCGCTCTCTGCCATTCTCGATTCCTCGCCCCGGGCGATCGAGACAGAACGGATAGAAAGGGCCGGCCGCTCCCCGCGCCGCGCCAGTTGCCGGAATAGTCAGCAATTTTGTAATGATGCGATGCATGCGTCTTGGGAGGCAGACAACGATATATGAGGGGAAGAAGCGCCGGTCGCGAAAAGCGGAAGAATGGGACCGGTGAACGACGCAGACGTGTCGATTCCCCGCGAATCTGATCGGCGCGCGGATGCCGCGGGCAGACGTATCGCGATACGTGCGTTCTCCATCGCGCTGAAGAACGCGCTCTTTCTTCTTCTCTCCGGTAACACTCGCGATTCCGCGAGTACGCGTTTCAACCAACTACTCGCGATAACCAAAACTGAGCCTGAAGCTGATCTACTCTCCCTCCCCCCCCCC
>NW_022639501.1:1210286-1212505 GCF_010583005.1 Odontomachus brunneus | reverse complement strand
CCCCCCCCGTGTATAACTCGTCGAACTATAAATCGTCTTAACCCCTTGTGTCGTAGCAATGTCTCCCTGACGTTACGCTTCCGCGAGTCAAATGTGCACGTTGTTACACAGAGGGAGCATTACAGTTCTTTCCTTCTCATATGAATTCCTTTCAGTTTTACTATATTTCTACACTGATAGAAGAGATATTTAAAAAATAAAGAATATTTACTTACGATGTGGGCCCTAACATGTTTACTTATAATAAAATAAAGCACTTTCTAAATAAGGAAATGTACATCTTCTTGAAACCTTTTCTTAGCCTTATCTTAACTTCATCTTAGCTTTTCATAAAAGTAATTGCTTATTCTACTTAAAGTAATTATATATGTTACTAGCACTCGCCCAAAAAATATTTCGTAGTTTTTAGATATCTTTTTTGTCAGTATAGTGATAGAAATAGACTGTCAGTAAGGTCTATCTTCATAAGGAACATGGTGAATCTCGCTGGAAACATAGCAACATTCATCAATCACAAACCTGATCAATCGTATTATTTCGTAATAACAAAACTTTTGAAAAAATCCCGCGTGATGGTGTAAAGTGCACTAAGAAAAAAAGCAATACTTTCGCTAAAGTTATATTAGGTTCTTTCGCTCTGCACTGGCAGCACTGCAAAAAAATGACTTACAAGTAACACTACCAAAGTGCCACACGCCGATCTTCTTGAAACTTTGCACACATGTAGTACATCGAAAAACATTAGACACATTTTTTTATTTTGGCTAACAAGGCATTTTAAGGTTACAAAACGCATTCGAAAATTTAACACTCTATAGCACAATGATAACTAACGCTACTCCTGAGTCATTCCTTTACAGCTTTTACTATATTACTCTATATAATTTCATTGTCTGAATTTTTCTGAAGTTGCTAATTATGATTTTGACATTAGTTTGTAATCGTAGTCATGATGGTCAATGGATCTAAAAAACTTCTTTGAAACTGATTTTGAATAAAGTCTTTGAAATGTCTGCGATTTCGGTTCGCCACTTTGAATCTCGCAAAACTAATGTCAAAATCATAATTAGCGATTTCAGAAACATTCAGACAATGAAATTATAATAATGTCGTAAAAGCTGTAAAAGAATAACGCTCAGGATTAGCGTTAGTTATCATTGTGCTATAGAGTGTTAAATTTTCGAATGCTATAGAGTGTTCAATTTTCGAATGCGTTTTCTAACCTTAAAATGCTTTGTTAGCCAAAATAAAAAAATACGTGTCTAATGTTTTTCGATGTACTACATGTGTGCAAAGTTTTAAGAAGATCGGCGTGTGGCGCTTAGGTAGTGTTACTTGTTAGTAATATCAGCTAAACCGCGATAGATTCAAACTTAGTCAAAAGGCTAATCGTTTAGCTGTTACTGCTAAGAATTGGCTATGACAGCTAAAATGCATTCGCTATGAAATACAAATATATTAGATGACATTAAAAATGCACATTATTTCAAGTAGCTAAGAAAATGGTAATTATTCCTAAATTTCTTATCGTATACATATATTAAAGAAGTTTGCCGCACAACTACAATTATTTGTTACAGTCATTTATTTCTAGCAGCTAATATTTCTCGCTGTAGCGTCTAAGTTTAACAGCGAATAAATTTAGCTTCGATAGTATCGATATAGCTGTCCCTATTTCAGTAACACATCTTATCTGCCACAGCTATTTTTTAGCTTTTTTTTTTTGCTAGTTTTTTTTGTGTGTGGTGCAAGTAGTGGTGCAAGTACACTGAAATATTCTTTTGAATGTTGACGTCATCACCACTGTTTCTTCGCTCAGTGCAGCGGTACTCAGTGTGACAAAACACTACATCTGCCTGCCTAGAGATCTGTTCTTTCGCTCTGCACTGCTGCACTGGTGCAACAAGTTAGAGTGAGACAAATATATATTTAGGTCTGTTCTTTGTAGCTGCACTGGGATTGCATTAGAACTGGACAGTGTAAGCGAGGACAGGCCAGTGCAAGAGTGTAGTCATAATACAAAGAACGATCTAGTGCAGGATAATATAAAATGGAACGTCCTTGCTTAAAATGTTGGATAGAAATGATAGAAAATTTGTCTATCATATTTTATAGTGATTTTGATTCACATATTTTACAACTCATTTACGAAATTTCGTAAGTGAATTCATATACCATGTATTGTCTATGATTGATAAATATAAACTGATTATACCAAC
>NW_022639501.1:1187905-1210276 GCF_010583005.1 Odontomachus brunneus | reverse complement strand
AGGTCTGTTCTTTGTAGCTGCACTGGGATTGCATTAGAACTGGACAGTGTAAGCGAGGACAGGCCAGTGCAAGAGTGTAGTCATAATACAAAGAACGATCTAGTGCAGGATAATATAAAATGGAACGTCCTTGCTTAAAATGTTGGATAGAAATGATAGAAAATTTGTCTATCATATTTTATAGTGATTTTGATTCACATATTTTACAACTCATTTACGAAATTTCGTAAGTGAATTCATATACCATGTATTGTCTATGATTGATAAATATAAACTGATTATACCAACTTTCATATTCAACATGATGGAAAGGAATAGCATCATAAGATATGATTAAACTACATAGATATTCTTTTCATTTCTATCTGACCATTTTGTAACCATTATTATAAGTAGAATTATTATGAAAGAATATTATAAGTAGTTTATCATAAAATAATAATAAATACATAATACGATATTTACTATGATTCAGAAATATCAATTTATTATACAAACTTCGATATTCAAGATGATTGAAAAGAATAGTATCATAAAATATGATTAAAATATATAGAAAGTCTATGTTGTTCGATACATAATAAGTCGTATAAATCAATATAGGAATTCTGTCTGTTTCAATCTTTTCCAATCATTTTCTTTCAAATATTTTAAGCAGGGGTAGTGTTAGAAGATTTATTAAATTCTTCCGACGACGACATTTCCACCAGCATCCATTAATATGTTTTTCCTGTCATCCTTTCTTTATCCTCCCTATTTTACAATCGTGGGAATATCATTCATGATTGTTATTGTTTTGATGTTTTTTTATTAAAAATATAATAATTCACAAATAAAAACTAAATACGGATTTTGTTATTTTGCCGGAAAGTCGATAGAAAAACACTTACTTGTACTTAATATGTTATATACTGTTTCATATTTATTTTCGCTGCTTTTGCACTTATTTATTGCACTTTAGATACACTTCTTGCACTGTACTGGCTGCACTGGCTCAGGCCCAGTGCAAGCAGTGCAGTGAACTGTTGCACTAATTCTTGCTACACTGATACAAAGAACAGCGCACCAGTTCTGCTACAAAGAACGCTTCAGTGTACACTTTCTCAACTAGTGCAGCCAGTGTAGCTAGAAAGAACAGACCTCTGGTTTGGACCTCTAACTTATTGCACCAGTGCAACAGTGTAGAGCGAAAGACCATACCTTAGATCTAGAGTTAGGGCACCCTTATAGAAATATCATACTAAGAATCATTGATAATTACTTATTATCCAGTATTTTTAATACTGAAAATAAGTAATTATCAATGATTCTTAGTATGATATTTCTATAAGGGCAGCGTGACGACACACATGGAACATAACAATTTCACAGCAGCATAACGACTTCCTGCTAAGATAAACCACATAATTAAAGTATTTTTATTAAATACATTTCGTTAGAGAATTAAAGTAATTGAAATGTAGGCTGCGCTCCGAAATTTACTGCCAGTACCGAAATTCTATGGTAAACGTAACACGAATTAAAGATTTTCAATACTGGTAGTGAATCTCGAAAAACAAGATTAATATTTAATAATGGTTGAATCATTAAAACTATTTCCTCCTCTTTATCTGAGGAATCAATCAATTTCTGGTTTTGAGCGAAGTAGCGCGCCATGTTGTTAACTGCACTGAGGCGTTCTTTCGATTTCTATCCGTACTCCTATATCATTCAGTAGGCCTGTTCTTTGTAGCTGCACTGCTAAAGTGCAACAAGTTAGAGTGAGAAAACGTATATTTGTCTCACTTTAATATATTGCACCAGTTCAGCAGTGCAGCTACAAAGAACAGGCCTAGTATAACGTTACACTCGCCAGTTCCAGTGCAGTACTAGTATAGTTACAGTGCAGAGCGAAAGAACAGACCTATTAGTTATTTCGACGCTAATTGTATCTTCTTATTGCGCTAACAAGAAAGTAAAGTAGCAATACACACATGAGCTTGTCATCACTGATACTAAAGTAAAACTTGCTAAAAGAAGCGATTGTCCAGACAATAATTCTCTTCCACTGTGCCATAGTCAGAAGCAGTTCTGTATTACCTTTCTTAGTGTGTAAATCGAGTTGTAATGTACACTTTCGTTCTTCCTGAAGGGGGATTACATAGACGCATGCGTCCTACAAGTTTGCCGAATACGTGCCAATGCAAGGGGTTATTCCTCGATTGCAAAATTGCACGTTTGCGTGTTAAAAATTACGAGGTGCGCGTCACGTTTGGCCGTGAAGATTGGTTAACGTCTCGAAACATCATCCCGCAGAAACGAAGTTTCTCCCGCGCCCACCTCCATATGGAGCTTTTCATCCCCCAGACACGCGGAACATGTTCACCAAGTTTCGCCCCACCTTTCAGTCACACCCCGTACACGCCGTCAGCCGGGCGAAAGGCGTAATGACGCCGTTAGCTTCCCAAGGACCCCACTATGCCCTATCCGGCCACGTAGCCTCAATAAAGGTGCACCTACAAGGCACGTGCGCAAGGAAAAGAGCAAGAACAAGAGAAGGAAAGAGAGAGAGAGAGAGAGAGAGAGAGCAAGTGCACCCGAGGCGATGTGTTCGGCTACGCGCGAACTTTTGTTCGTCAGATAAACAAAACTGGAAGTGTGTGTGCCCGGTAGTGCAACCGGAAGATTATTCCGCCCCTTCAGTCTCTCCTTCCCTCCTCTCACCCTCTCTATCCTTCTCTCTCTCTCTCTCTCTTTCTCTCTGTCTCTTTCTCCCTGTTTCTCTCTCTTATCCCTTACGGCTGACGGGCGAGAGCCCGTGTAAATCGACGGAGGTGAAGCGATATATAACCACTTCCTCCGCCACGAATCGATCGTGATATTCCGCCTCAAAGGCGGTAGAGAGAATGTCACTCTCGAGCTTGGCACACAGAATCCGCTTCTGCTGCTGCACGTAGCGTCGTGTGCAAAGCAGCAGCAACAGCGGCAATGGCAGCGACGACCGATCATGCTCGTTGAGCTGCTTGCGCGACGCGCAATTTCTTCTCGCTCGCAGTTATCGCCTTATTTACGACGGGCGTGTGCTAAGCCGTGTCTGTCGCCAATCGATGGCGTATTCGTTAAGTAAACAGTTTATACGAGCCCACAATTTCTCGGATGCACCTTGATCACCAAATCGCACATAAAGTCATACGCAGTCTGCTGTTACATGAGCCATTCTACGGGCGGACATAATCGATCAATCGGTCGATCCGTTAGTCAGTCTTCTCAAAAATCGAAAAGCTCGGCGACAATATAATAAGCGAAAAAGACAGCGGTGCGTTTATCCCGACTGCACGGTAAAAAGTATTTTGCATTTGTGTAAATCGATGTGAAGAAGAATTTTCGCGTTTTAACACATTCATGTATAAATTTAACGAATTTTCTTGTGGTATTTGACTTTCTCGTTTTATGAGTTCATATTCACTGTCTCTCAATGTTAAAATAACATCACTTATGTGTAACATATGCATTCTTGGTGACGTATTTTACAATGCAAAATGTTTTACATGCAAGTTGCAAATACTTGTTGATTTATTGTCCTGTGTTAAATCAACACAAAAATTAGAGTGAACATAAATTGGAACGCGTGCAACGCCTTACATTTAACGCGGAACTCTTTACGATCCCGAAGTCCTGGTCAGATTGATCCCAATCATTCATCTGATTTGTACAAGATGATGTTATCGAGCCCTGATAAATCCGGCTGTCTCTCTCAAAAGCTCACCGACAATCAAGATTATTACTAATTAGAACTCTGTTAGTAATTTGGGCTCAACAACATCGCCTTCCACAAATGACTGATGGGAATCAGCCTAATCAGGAGAGAGCATGGGCGAAATTTCTAGCCGAGCTACTTTGATCGCGCTTACGTGCACATATAATGAACGCTTTATAATTATAATATACGATGACCGCGCGCTATTGCACACATTATAATCACACTGTTAGCCAAGCACACCGAAGTGGATTTCTCTCGTTACACGGACGATTAATCGGTTATCCGCCGGTGCATCCAGCTCTAACACGCCGTGGATGCACCGGCGGCGGCTGACTGTAAAATCTCCCGCCAAAGCGGCGGAGTGATTCCGCGACCTTAAGCATCTTAGATGTTGCCGCCTGGATTATTCACGATTCCATCCCCCTACTATGTGTTCTTTCCGAAAAGCTTCTACTTCCACTTGTCGGGGTAAACTCAACAGAAAGGCTCCGGATAAGCATGAATAAGTAACACAATTTCGTAGCGGCCACCGCTGCCGCCGCCGCCGCCGCCGCCGCCGCCGCCGAGTACTCGGATTAACCGTCACCGCCACTTAAAAAAGCACCGCAGGTAATTACATATTTGCAGAATCGCGGTCCTCGACCCGTGATCCCGTCGGGCACGCGCCCGCGCGCGTCGATGGCGTATCGTTTGCGCGCGATCGATCATTGGGTTAATTAATAAAGGGTTTATCGCTTGCGCTTTTCGCCGGTGCGCGTCCGGAAACGCGCGCAATTAGATTATCCTTGATTATCCCGGCAGCCGTAATTATACCTTTCATTGACGAGGAACGACACATTTTCGCGGGATATTCTTTACTCAATATCGCATGATTCAATAAAAGCGAACGTCAATGGCTAAGTAGAGATACAGAGAGAGAGACAGGCAAAGAGAGAGAGAGAGAGAGAGAGAGAGAGGGGAAGGGGACGAAAGAGAGACAGAAAGGAAAGGCAAACATTTCAGCAATGCGTACTTAATATAAAGTTTAAGTTTCGTGGCGCGCTTCGTTAAAGAAAACTAGCTGCGCGAAAGTTTCCGCGAATGGAACAGTGGATAGCTCGCGAATGGTCGAAAGGCAACGACGTTAGTATTAAGGGGCCGCGGTTCCCTCTCCCACCTCCTACTTCCCCTTTTCTTGTTATTCTTCCGCCGAACTTTATCTATTCGATCGATTACTCGAGTATTTCGCCGGAATATTTTCGACTCGATCTCCCTCAACTGTGAGGTTGGCACTCACAAGTGCGCGTGCATATGTACTCCGAGAAGCTCTTCTTTTTTTATACATATATACATATATCTTTATTTATCTACTTTTATTTTCAATTAGAATATTTTCGGCGGCGCCCCATTCCGGCGAATATTTCGAAGCCTCGAGGGGCTTTATTTTTAAGCGGTTTACTTTTTAACAGTGCACGTCCCAGTGATCTATCTTTGAGCGGTTTATTTTTTTATCAGCATCGCTCTCGTAGTGCTTTGGCGATTTTTAATATTCCCCTGCGCTGGCACGCGCGCGCGTGCGCGCCAGAATACACCGGCGGGCACGGCGGTGTGTGCGAGTTTATCGCTCGTTAGGACGTAACCGTTTTTGACGATAACTCGGTCAAAATTATCGAGCAGCCGCCGGGCGAGTACGTACACGTGAAAAGCACAAACGAGCGCAATTAAGGCGCGCGCTAAGTCTCGTTTTTAAGCTAAGCGATATAAATTATCCGCCTTAAATTGCCCGCCCGCTAAAGCTCGTAATTGGTATTTATAAAGTGCTGCACCTTCTCAGCCGGCAACCGCTAAGCAACTAACTTGAGGCATTCTACGTTGCAGGCGCCTTAAAATATATAGGGGCCACCTAACGCGCGCGCGGAACCACTCGAGCGCGCTTAACGATGATCTATCGCCGTTTTTCCTGCCGCGCGTGCGCGCCACCCGTTAGAAGCCGCCGAGTCGCTCCCCCGGCGCGAAAGAAGAGCCCGCAATTTTTCTAATTAATATTTATTAATCGAACTTTGGGGGGAGGTCCGCTTGAGCGAGGCGATAATTGGAAAGCTCCGGAGCCGAGGATCCGCGCTTGGCAACTGTCGCCTCCTCGGCGTCTCGATTCCGCGCGGATCGAAAATGCTCCCAGACTCTCTCTCTCCTCTCTCTCGCGTCATGAGCTGGGCCGATGACGATCGACGAGGTGAAATGACAAAGTGAAATGTCGAACTGATGCGTGTAGGTGTTTGGAAGTCACGCGGGCGAACGAATATCGATAGATACAGGGGAAATCGGAGCTAGATGTTCCATATAGAGATGTGCGAATCAAAGATTTTTTATGTCGAATCGAATCGAATTGTTGAAAAAATTTTTAATAAACATAGTCATTGTCAATTCAACATAAAAGTAGTAACTTCAATATGAGAGAGAAAACATTGATCATACGATATCAATTCATTTTAAGGTAAAAAATATAAGAAATATATAATATATTTCAGTTCCAGCCTTGAAAACTGTGCAACGATACATATCAATCCGACAGTTATCGGTAAAAGTTTATCTAGAAGCCATTATCTTCTTTTAATATTTTTGAAGAAAATCTTAATGTGTAACAAACTTTTCAAGTCATGCTAATTCCCATAAAGCTGGATATCTTTAATAGTATTTCGTTAATGCTAATGTGCGCGATCTGTATTCGAATTTTTTCGATTTGAAATTTTCGAATTATTTGGATTCGAATTTGAATCGAATCGAATTTCACTTGATTCGATTCGAATTCGAATAGTTTACATATTTCTAGTCCCATATTCCAGAATTTCAATGTTACGACCTTCGAACAAGTAATTGTTGCAATTGTACAAGCATGACATGGCAGCAGTCTTCTTCTATGTGTCAATATTCCTCACGATCCTATTAACCGTACATTTTGTTTCGCAATAACCAAAGTATATATACAAGTGCACCAACGTGACCATCTTACTCTACTACCGGATTCAATTGTCCAGTAAGAAGGGTAGAAAGGCCACATATAAAATATGTATCCT
The DNA here is from genome assembly GCF_010583005.1 of Odontomachus brunneus. Lineage (NCBI taxonomy): Eukaryota > Metazoa > Arthropoda > Insecta > Hymenoptera > Formicidae > Odontomachus > Odontomachus brunneus. The sequence continues at coordinate 1,203,484 of NW_022639501.1, read as the reverse complement.
GGTTAGTAGTTCCGAGGTCGATGTAAAAGCCAGTTAATATATTTGAATAAACATTGCACGCGCGGGAAGTGCAGTACGGATCCATATTTTAATTCATTATAAATTGTTAAGGGTTTAATTGCAAAATCCAATTCCGTATTGTATTTTGTGCATTTGTAAGGAAGACTGTAAAAACAGTTTGGCTAGTAGTTCCGCGGCCTACGCTGGAGGCCTCCATAGCTCTTTTGTGTCGGCCCTTTATTATGAGTTAACTTTGTTCCGTTCGTCCATGTGCTCGATTTCAATCATTTTATGAATGAGAATAACTTTTAGTATCCGAAACAGTATATCATACACTTGCACAAGAAACTTCATTCTAGCAAGTAACGCATCGCTTAACTTTATTCACTCATGACGGAAGATATTAATAAAACAAAATTTCGAAAGATAAAATTTCGAAAATTTACTTTGTCACTACTGAATCAGTTTCTTTCTATTTTTTAACTGTAATATTATTCCGATTTTAATGAAACTCAAAAAAACAGAGAAAAGTATCAATGTTCTAAGAGAACCGTTTCGCAATTTTGTATCCACTGTTCCTTTCAATACTAGAAAAAGCACATGAGCAACATATCCCTAGACTCATTTGGCTTCTTTCCTATTTTTAACTGTAATTTTATTTTGATTTTAATGAAACTCAGGGATACAAGTATCTATGTTGTAAAAAACCATTTCGCGATTTTGTATCAACTGTTCTTCTCAAGATAAATACTAAAAGAGGCACATGAGCAATATATCCCTAAAATCATTTTGCTCCTTTTCTATATTTTAACTGTAATATTATTCTGATTTTAATGAAACTCAGGGATACAAGTGTTTGTGTTGTAAAAAAATCATTTCGCGATTTTCTGTCAACTATTCTTCTCAAGATAAATACTAAAAGAGACACATGAGCAACATATCCCTTTTAATAGTTATGGATTTTAATAGTTTTTTTACAACACAAACACTTGTATTCCTAAGTTTCATTAAAATCAGAATAATATTATAGTTAAAAAATAGAAGAGGGGTCAAGTAATTCTAGAAATATGTTGCTCATGTGTCTCTTTTAGTATTTATCTTGAGAAGAACAGTTGACAGAAAATCGCGAAATAGTTTTTTTTTTACAACACAGACACTTGTATCCCTGAGTTTCATTAAAATCAAAATAATATTACAGTTAAAAAATAGAAGAGGAGCCAAATGATTAGAGAATCATTTTGTATTAATTGTTCTTCTCAAGATAAATAGTAAAAGAGACACATGAGCAACATATCTCTAGAATCATTTGGCTCCTCTTCTATTTTTTAACTGTATATTATTCTGATTTTAATGAAACTCAGAAATACAAGTGTTTGTGTCATAAAAAAATCATTTCGCGATTTTCTGTCAACTGTTCTTCTCAAGATAAATATTAAAAGAAACACACGAGCAATATATCCCTAAAATCGTTTGGCTCCTCTTCTATTTTTTAACTGTAATATTATTCTGATGTCAACGAAGCTTAGAGATACAAGTGTCTGTATTGTAAAAAAAAACTATTTCGCAATTTTCTGGCTCCTCTTCTATTTTTTAACTGTAATATTATTCTGATGTTAATGAAACTCAGACATGAAACAGAGAGACAAGTATCTATATTGTAAAAAAACCGTTTCGCGATTTTGTATTTACTGTTCCTCTCGAAATAAATACTAAAAGAAGCACATGAACAATACACCCTTGGGGCCATCTCCCCCTAGCGGCACGATAAACTCGCGCGTATAATACAGCGCTGCGTATATTTTATGCAAACAATTTTCGCACGGTCACGCATACGCTCGACATTAACCAGAGAACGCGGACGGAAGAAATGACAAATCGCGGTTAAATCTTGCACGAGAGGCAGATACACGCCGAAGGTTCCGTTTGCCGGAGGGTGGATTTGTCACAGGTAATGCGAGAGGGTCGGGGGCAGGCCGAGCACGTAGCTTGTTACCACTTGTTTATCCACTGCAGGGTTGTTGCTGCCAACCTTAGAAAACCTTGCTACGCCGCAGATGCTGTCGACATACTAAACGTACGTTCTACGTGCACTCGTTAGTCCCCTCCCGTCTCCTTCGCTCTTCTCCCTCTCGCTATTAGGAAATGTATATATTTCCGGGAGAAATGAGAGAATGGGACGCACTGTGCGCGTGGTAATGAGTAAAATGCTTGGAGAAAATGCAGCGTTACGTGAATCTGTCGGGAATTAACAATTTCTCAAGACTAATTCGCGGAATTGTTAAATGTTAAATCCACGTTTCATACGGCTCGCGAGATACATCGAGGCAAGCGTCATCTCCATTTGTCAGTCGGTAAGCTATTTACTTAATTCGCGAAGTCGGTTTTTTCCAATTTAATCAAACGCCGTCTCTCTCGCAGATATTATTCGCGTCACTGCAAACGGCATATATATCTCTGTACGTTTCTTTTTTTTACCTAACCAATTATTTCGCGCGACATACGATTGCAGGATACACTGATAAAGTAATATTACTCGCGCGCGCGCGCCTCCGTATGCGTTTTGTATCCGTATGTGTTTGTTTTGTACGTTTACATGTCGATGGATGTAAACATAGAGAAAATGAGGAAACGCATGTCGGGGAATCGCTTCTCTGGATATTGGATTCATAACCTATAAAGGCATCATGAAGGATATAAAGGCCGACAAAGCGCCAACGGTGGGAAGGGTAGACGAGGCTTTTCATGCAGGATGATAAAAGTGCTTGTATATGCATGTCTATCTTGCGCTGTTTCAATCGATTTCGTCGAGATCTCACGAGATTGACGCGATTCCTGCCACCTTTCATGGCTCGCGAAACCGATAATACGGCAACTCCCGCATTCCATTATACCGTCGCGTAATTTCGCGGCAATGTAAGGTAAAAGCACAAACGCCAGACACGTACCCTAACCCTCGACATTCTTATTGTTTTGGTCTCTGGATACGAATATTTTAAACTCTCAACACAGAATATATACATGTATTCTATATTAAAAACTTAAATATACGTATACATATATATACAGGGTGTCCCGTATCACCTTCACAATCTCTCGTGAGAGCGGATTGAGATGAACACAAAAGTCTCATACCGTTTTGCGATACTCGCAATAATAGTCGAGATATTAATTAAAAAAGATTGGTAAATGATCATATGGTAGATATGGTAGATGAGCTGCAATGGCGCCTTCTGCCGTTGTATACTTTTTCATTAAGTCAAACTGAACAAAAAAGTCCTCTAGCATTTTGCAAATGACAGCATAGATTTTTAGATATTAATCAAGGAAAATTATTACAAGATTCTATACCATAATACACAAATTTTCTTTAATTAATATCTGAAAATCTATGCGATCATTTGCAAAATGGTAGAGGACTTTTTTGTTAAGTTTGACCAAATATTTAAGTATACAACGGCAGACGACGTCACTGAAGCTCATCTACCATATCGCGCGTGGTCATTCACCAATCTTTTTTAATTAATATGAGATTTATTGCGAATATCGCAAAATGGTATGGGATTTTTATGTTCATCTCAATCCGCTCTACATTCTCACGAGAGATTGTGAAGGTGATACGGGACACCCTGTATATGAGAAAAAATACTTAAAAATTTATTTATGGGATATATTATAAAATTTATTTTTATAATTATAAAATTTATAATCCTTATAAAATTGATATATATATCTGTGGAATAAAGTTTATTTCTCTCTGTGAAAATAAACTCTATATACCACAGGTAAATTTTTAAGTGTTTCTTTCTCAGTGTACTGAGACAAAAATTATCTAAGAAATAAAAAATTATCAATTAGGTGGGTACTAATAAAGACATATTTACTCATCCTAATATAAAATACATATTCAAACAAGAAAGTCAAATAATTTCAAATAAGAAAGTATACATTTTCTTAGCTTCTCATGAAAGCATTTGTTCTTTGTATTTCAACAGAGAATTTAGATTTAACTAAATATGTTATTAGTGCTCACGCCCGAATAATAATTTTCATTTTCCAGATACTTTTTCTCTCGATATATATATATGCTATGTCATGTGTGTGAAAAAAAAAAATTTAATATATTTAAAAACTAAACATTCTAATAAAAATATCTAGGGTTTGGTGTGTCTGTCATATTAATATTTCTATCTTAATAGCATAAATCCCCTTTTAGATCATCGCTCAACGTTCTCATCTGATTAAGACAAAACGAAGAAAATACAATTAACTTATTTGTCTTAATCAGGGATCGCCAAAGTTAGTCACCAGTGATATTCCTGGATGTCTCTCGAAGAGTCAAACAGGAAAATATTTTAGAATACTGATAACTTCGCGTTTACATCTCGTGACAAGGACACTCTCGCATTCGCGTTGCCACGAAAATAATGTAATCAAAATTCGCAAAAATATATGATCGACTGGCTAGTTTATGTAAACGAATACGAAGAGGAGCATAAACGTGCTGTCATTTATGATCAATAATAAATGTGCGAACGCGTGTCCTTATTTAAGTTCAGCCGTGACTTGTTTTCGCATATCTCGATCACACCACGCTCATCGGCCGTCGAATCCGTGACCGTTTCTGCGGTTATCCGAATCGATGCGATCGCGATAACCGGCCGCGTCCAGCGGCCTCTCTCTCTTCCCCCCTCCTCTCTTTCCCTCTTTCTCTCTCTCTCTCTCTCTCGCGCCGAACGACGCGCTGTATCTCTTAGCCGTACCGTTGCCTGGTGTAACCTGGTTACATAATTATATATTTTTCAGAAACGAGGGCGCGCGCTCGCTCACCGCTGGTTTTTAATTATTACGCGTTCGCAAATTAAAGCGGTTATTTACCGGATTCGCGCCGGTCATTTCGCGGCACGTTCGTCCCACTGCGGGCCTAAACGCGCGCAAATATCGCGGCGATCCTCGCATAATCGCACTCACACACGCATAATCGTACGCACGATCACGATATGCGGCTCTCTAACGCGATAAAATATTGCTCGCGCGAGCTTCTTTTATACTCTCTGACTATTTGTTCCTCGCTGCGTTCTTAAATAAACGACGAAGCGGCCGAATATATCGTCGACTAACCAACGATGTGGGTAGTACCAGGGGGGGAGGAAGGGAGAAAAAGACACAAAGAAGGAGAAAGAGAGCGAGAGAGGGAAACTGAGCGTTTCACCGGTTACTTCAGGATGCGAATCTCCGGCAAACCTTTCGGTTTCTCACGTCTCGCATCGGAACGTCTGACATATTTCGCGTTCGCTTCACTGTCAGTCCAAACAGTGGTCGAGCGGCTCTAACCTCGCGTTTCTCGTCCGGTCACGTCTCGTCGTATATACCCAGTGGCTCGAACACACACGCAAATACACACACACACACACACACGCACGCACACACACATACGCGCACATAAGTGCACGCACGCAACACATAGTCGTCGATCCCAGGCGTTCGCCCTCTTACGAATGTTTTAAGGGAAGTCGGCGCCGGAATTGTCTCGCGGCGCAGACAATTCCAGTAACACGAACGTTTCATTGCGCGCGTTCGGTCGCGTTCAGCCAATATTCCATTTTAATTAGTTCCATGCGCTTTGTGCATGAAATCTCATTACTGCCATTAGGTGCTGAATTAATGTTGTACCTTAATTAGATTTGCATGCAATAATCGGCGTAGCTGCCGCGCGCTGGCCTACGCCGACAAATGCTGCCGTACATTAAATCGCGCGACGGGAAATTGTCATTCGCACGCGGGGCCTTCCGGGGGCTTCCGAAGGCCCTCTCGCTCCCTCCGAAGGATATGCCGCCCGCGGCCGAGCCAGGACACCACCTACTTTGAGATTCCTCCCTCGATCGGCGCCGCAAGGACGTCTCGATTTTACGGCGCCCCGACGCGTCCGATGCGAAGGAATCGCGCGTGTCTGCCGAGTGTTGGGCCGCGAATCCCCCGAATGTATAATTCTTGCCGTTTCTCCCCCCTCCTCGCCCTGACCTTGTCTGCCCTTCCGCACCCGACCGTGCGCGCGTGTTATCGCATTATGCGCCTTCCTTAATTCGCCCCGTAAATTCTCACGTCAACGCGAGCCGAGCCGGACACGACACGTCGACAAAGTCGCAAAATCGCAGCGCAACGAGAGACAGAATGCTGTGTAGTCCGCATATATATTTTCGATGTGTATTTTATTATCCGCGCGTAGATCCTGATGTATTTTCCCGTAATTTCTCCGCGCTGTCCATTCTCGTTAATTACACAAAAGTCTCATTAACCAGTCAACGATATCCGGAGCAGCGCGATGAACGGACGGTGAGTGAGAGGAAGAAAGAGTGAGGGCGGCAGAGGGAGGGAGGGAGGGTGGGAGAGAGAGAGAGAGAGAGAGAGAGAGAGAGAGAGAGAGAGAGAGAGAGAGAGACAAAAGAGCGAAAAAGGGAGGATGCACGCGCGCGTATCGTAGTGACTGAAAAAACGTTGGTATAAAAAATTTCCCCGACGGGGGAAATGTGATATATGTTTTCGAAATCGTTGAAAGTTCGCTGTAATATCTAACAAATCATCTCGTTCGTTCTGTTACACGCCGAGCGTACCTCTATTTTCGCGCGTATTAACAGCCACTAAATACATACATATACATACACATACGTGCGCGCGCCCACACACACACACACACACACAAGCACGCGCGCGTTATTACCGTTTTCGCGAAACAGACGTCATTCGGCTAAATGCAGCTTCGTTCTGTTGACGTCTTCGCCAACTCACTTCGGATATTTACAAAGCGGCGCAAAATTAGAAGAGACGCGCGAGACGCGCGTCAAGCGCCGAGAGGTAATTGGCACTTGCCTACAGTAGTATCCTTCATTTTTCAATCGAATAATTTCTCTAATGACCGTGCTATATAAATAAAGAGTTTCTCCGTCGTTTCGCAGTCGTGTCGTGAGTCGTGCCGTTGACTTTATCGCGGAAAAGTCGCTGCGTCGTCCGCGATCTCGACGATCTCGATTACTTCGTATCTTTCTTCTTCTCCTTCTCTCTCTCTCTCTCTCTCTCTCTCTCTGCCTTTCACTTCTCTCTTTTTCTTCATCTATCTCTCTCTCCCGCGGGCACGTGCATACTTGAAAAATGTACTTCCTACGTTAGACAGACTACAAAAGGACGAGGGGAAGCTCTTTTCTGGATAATATCCCGCATGCATTTTGGAAAATCACAGCCTGTGATGGAACTGTTTCCGACGTAGGTGCACAAGCCAGGTCATATTAAATATGAATCCGCAACTCGACTATCTATCTTGAAAGTTTTGACGCGTGAGCGCGTTTATCGAACACACAGAGCGAGCGAGCGGAACGGCTCGCTTCCCCTACGAGCTACGAAGAGTATCCGCTTGTAATGTAATCGAACGAGAAACAATATACAGATGTACGGGTAACGGGCTGGCAGGGTCTGTGGGTCGATAACCGACTAAATCCGGAGGGAAACGGAAAAGCGGGCCCCCGAGGAAGTGAAAATAAAAAGATTCCAAGGGACACCAGAAATAATTGGAGAGGAGTGATGCAGTCAATTGTTTATATTCTTCGACACAGCTTCCGACCGAACTGACGTCGACTGACAGTTCCGACAGGATTTTCCGCGTATTTCAACATAACACAAGCGTAAATTACGCGGAGCTATCATGAATTTTGTAACTCTTGAAAGGAACTGCAAATATTGTAAAACCACATTTCAAAGTCCTGCCTGTTTTACTCCCGTCTCCATTACTCCCCTTCTTTCTCTTTCTCTCTCTTTCTCTCTCTCTCTCTCTCTTTTCCCTGACAATAAAAAATATAAAGGTACACATGAGTTACGAGACAAGAGAGAGATCTCGAAAAGTTGAAGCCGAAGGAAGAAGGTCGGTTCGCGCGCGCGCGATTGCCCGAGCCGTAAAATATTTTTATCAAATGTCTCGGTCGCCGTAATTCAGAGAGCGCGAGAAGGAAACAGAGCGAAAGAGTTCTACGACTGGCCGACACTGCTGACCATCCGCCACGGCCGCAAAACTCCAAGTTCGCCCATAACGAATCACCAGAAGTGCGAGTCTGGCTTCCGGCCACCTCTGGTTGGGGAAATTCACCGGTGTCGCGCACACAGAGGGCACGTCAATTTCTCCCGAAGCCTTTAATCGCGCTGCATTGCCAACCCGAGGCGAATTACAATGCGTTTCTATTTTCTAATACGGTGCAACGCGTACTATTTAACGCGCTTCGTAACGATATCAGGTCGCCCGATAAGTTCCGTGGCGGTGATCTGCAATACTCCAATAGACGAGCTTAAAACCCTGTAAAAATATCGAAGGAAGGCGAAGAAATTTCCCTGATAAACTGTGCGCGTTCTCTCTCTCTCTCTCTCTCTTGAAAAATATACAACCACGGGGGACAAAAGGGAAAAGAGAGAAAAAAGAAAAAGAAAGCTCGACACGAAATAAAGTTAATACCAGGAGATAGCCCCCTGGCGCCTTCACCTGTTGTTCATCGTTCCGGAACGGAAAAATTAATCCGGCGAAAAAAGTTCCGCGGAGTCGGGGCTGTCCCGGCCGCGCCGACACGTCCGACCAGTCCGCGTGGTTTCCACTGCGTTCTCGCGGATTTCGATTTTTCACTTGAGATCTTTTTCCATAGTTGCGCTCGTGTACTATACGTGCATCCTTTCTGTTTTCCTCTCTGCTTTTCTTCTCTCTCTCTCCCTCTTGTCTTGTATTATGTGTACAATTTCGTGTACATTGAGCTTATATCATGTGCTCATTTTGTGCTGCATTTTGTGCATTCAGTGAAAAACCTGAGCATACGTACATTTGCTTTCACTATTCTGATACGTAATTCTGATGGCACATGACGATCTCTGGCACTGTACCTAATAAGAATAGGACATACTGTAACTTTAAGTTCCGGTTTATAATAGATAATTTAACATACTTGGAGAAAAAACAAAGAACTCACACAATGATATAAATTTAATAATAGGAAAAAAGGGCTAATTTGAATTCAAGCACAGACGTAATAGTGCTATTATACCATATAGGTAAAACCTTCCTTATGTTAGAAAACAGAGTAATTTTAAAACATAAAATATAAAATGTAAAACATAAAATATAAGTAATCAAACGTTTCGGCTCAATCGTGAATCCTCTTCAGTGATAATTAAATAAAAAAACTCAAGGCTTATACAGAACGAACGAATTTCAAAGCAATAGTATCATGACTTGGGTGAACAAAAAGACATCAATGTTATTCTTAATATTATAGTTGACAAGAGCGTTAAAAGAACAATAATCTTTCAGTAGTTCGTTTGAGCAAAAATTACGATGTAGCCGTCAAAATTCTTTGACAAATTGTAGTAATGTGAAACTTGTAATGTGAAACGATCCGGTCAACGACAGACTTGGTGATATTATCGTTGACAGGATCGTTTCACATTATAAGTTGAGCCTACAATTTGTCAAAGAGTTATGACGGCATCGTAATTTTTGCTCAAACGAACTACTGAAAGATTATTGTTCTTTTAACGCTCTTGTCAACTACAATAAAAAATGACATCGTTGTCTTTTTGTTCACCCAAGTCATGATACTGTTGCTTTGAAATTCGTTCGTTCTGTACAAGCTTTGAGTTTTTTATTTAATTATCACTGAAGAGGGTTCACGAGAGAAACGTTTATGATTACTTATATTTTATGTTCAATAAAATTACTCTATTTCTTAACATAAGGAAGGTTTTACCTATATGGTATAATAACACTATTACGTCTATGCTTGAACTCAAATTAGCTCTTTTTTCCTATTATTAGATAATTTAAGTTTTAAGCTTTAAAAACTAACAATCATTACAGTCGATTCTCCTCAAATTTGAATGTGATTTTTAAAGCTTAATACTTAAGTTATCTATTATAAACTGGAACTAAGGGATGCTCGAATCCAGAGTAAAAATAAATTCTCTCTCTCTCTCTCCCTCCCTCCCCTCTCTCTGTTTCTCTCTCTCCCCCTCTCCCTCCCTCTCTCTCTCTATCTATTTATCTATCTATCTATCTATCTATTTATCTATCTATCTATCTATTTATTTATTTATCTATCTTGTGTTATTTTAATCATCCATAATTAGCATCATCAATCCATTATTAACTTTTCATCAACTGTATTTCTATCTGGTTAATTGGCGTACTATCTGTTGCGCTTGAGGGGACTTTATCCCGGAGCGCTTAATAAAAAACGCTTCCTCTTTTTCCCCTTTTTCTTCTTCTTCTTCTCTTCCTTCCTCTCCCGTAAAAGCGAAATTTATCGATAGAAAAAAGTCGTCCCCGCGTACGCGTTATTTACTATTGTTCGCTGAACTGGGCGCCGCCATGTGAAAAAGCTGGCGTTTTAATTAAAAGTCATTACGAATGTACGTTAGTTAGCCACTGTGTGTTCGTTAATGAAATAAATAAATATTGCAGTTTAACAACTTTCGACGACATGCAGTTTTAACTGTGTCATTTTATTCATCTTCGCGCTACCGAAGTTTGCACATTTTGCAACACTTTTTCTCGATGAATTTCGTAACGCATCCCGCATCCAGTAGGAGAATTTGTTTCTTTTCTTTTGTAATTCTCAGGAGACATGTTTTTTCCTGTTGGATACGGAATATGTTATGAAACTCATGAGAGAAAGTGTTGACACTTAATCAGCCGACTACATTATATCCGTCCGGAAATTTATCCTATGATCATAATCAGGTTGATCCCAATTAGTCATCCGGCACAAAATGACGTTATCTGGTCCTACCACATAACACAAATAGGAGCTTGTTAATATATATATTATTAATCACACTCAAAAAGGGAGAGAGAGAGAGAGAAACAAATTCTCATATTATATCTTTGAATGTAGGATCTTTATATCAAGAATGCTAAAGTCGATGACAAACTGGAGCAATGTCGATAACGCAGAGACGATCGTCACTAACACAATCACGTTATCCTTATCGTATTTTTTGTACATACAGAACTTAGATAAATGTGTGTTGCTTCATTTTACCGTATTCAGCGGAAAACCTAACCAGGTGTAGAAATCTTTCTGCAAACTTTTCGGATATTCTTAAGCTTCTGAATTCAGATGCGAAGGTACAGCAATGTTCTTCAAAATTTTTCTCTTTGGAACACCCGCACTTTCCGTATGTACAAGCTGCGGAAGTTTTGGATTAGGCAAATATTACATTAACTGACAGCTTGAGATTTTACATCTAAAATTCTTTTTTTCATTCTCGTCACATATTGAGCATTGCTTCCATTTATTTTTGCACGTACTTTCACTGCGTGAAAGCATGTGCAATTCTGTACAACTGATACGACCTAAACTTTGCAGTAAAGTGTTAGTATTCTGTCGGTGAAGCTTTCAACTTCAGCATCCCTTTAATGATCAAGACCCGACATCGCCTCGTACAAGCTAGACAACTGACTGGGACCGACCCGATCAGGAGCATGGGATCAATTTCAGGCCGGGATATCCGGCGGCGGCGCGACGCGTTGCCCTCGCGTATGAATCGACGCGGGTCTCTCCATATTTCCCGGCGAAGTGCGAGAATCCGACGTTACCTACGTTACGCACGAGCGGCGTCGGGCGGTGCATTAGCGACGATTCGCGGTGACACGGCCGTAAGACCGTTAAAATGATGAATCGGCGGCCGCGAAGGGCAAGATGCACCTGCGGAATGACGAAGGGCGAGTGGTAAATCATGCTGGCGCGATGGCGACTCGAACGATGACTTCCTGGACGATCGCCAAAACCGACGGACACGAACGAGCGAGCTGGAAAGCCGGACGCGTGCATGTCGTGTGTGTGTGTGTGTGTGTTTGTGTGTGCGCGCACCGCAGAGTTCGGGGGTTAGGGGTACGAGAACGGAAGGGAAATACAGAAAGTTAGACGGGGTCAGAGGCAGGTGATGCAGCCGGTAACGGGCTCGGGACGGCTACGTCATGTTCGGATGCGGCACGGGCGGTGTTTGATAAGGCGGCGGGATAACGTTAATATAAGTTCGGGTCTTCAAGTACTCGCGCGTTGCCGTTATCTCGCGGTGAGTAGGGTCGGTTGTGCGCGACCCGGACTAATCCGAATCCGACGCAGTGCGGATAACGCTCGTAAAATATGCGAGAGTTCGCACACGCTCCTCTCGCCTTGTCTCTGTCCTTCGATTATTCTCGCCCCCGTGGCCACCTCTCTTTTCCCGCGGGTCCGGAACGTCGAGCTTTTAAGCGTGTATCGTCGTCGTTGTCTGGGACACGTCGGTATTTCAGAGATGAAGACTCGATTTCGCGTTTAAAATTGACCAAGCTATTAAGGTATATCGGCAGCTCTGTCTATGCTCATTACAACGTTATTAAAAAGAGTACCTCGAGCCGACTAAAAGTATCTTAAGTTAATCACAGAAAGTCGTACATTTTAGAGGAAAATCGACGCGTGCTTTATAGGCTTCCGAATTTTTAGGTCGCCCGACTAATTAACTCGCTGATCTAATTCGAACGCATCAAGATTTTGAATTCTATTCTCCACTTAAATATTTCATTTAACGCCTATTCTGATACTCTGAACTCTATATCAACTTCTTTTCGTTCGATTTAGTTTACTAATTTTGCCGAGAGGCCCTCTTTAGAATCTGCGAGTGGCCTTTTCAGCATTCTCGGCCATTTAGAAGTGTCAAACATTAATTATTATGTTTATGTCGTTTTTGTATGCAAACAGTAATTATCATGTTTATGTTGTTTTGTGCGCAAATAATAATTATTATATTTACGCTGCTGATATATGTCAACACGTCAATATAACTGAGGCAATAAATTCTTTTTTGGTATTCTATAAGTAACGTATTTTAAGATAAAACATGCAATATTTTCATTAGAAGATATACCAATTATTGGAACATTTGTTACCCAAATCAATAAATGAAAATACCTTGATATTCACGGCGTCAGAAATAATTTTCCCAATTAGGTTATTGAGTGAACAAATAAAATGAAGCATGGTTTTAAATTTGTTATTTATAAATCTGCTTGATACAGGATCAAGAGCAATAAATTCATTTGCAGATTTTTTTAGCAGCTAATGCTCCATTAATTTCACGAAGATATTTTAACAAATTTGTCCATAACCATTCACAAGGACAGAGTAAAAAGACCAAGCAAGCCCATAATTACATATCATACAACGTAAATTATTTTCTAGGTATTCTCCAATATTGTTCAATATTTCGTAATTAGCAAATATAGTGCTTCACTTTTAAGCACTAACACTACAAAACTTAAGACCTACAAAAATATTTCGAAGTTTGATAATTACCTGAGAAAGTGTGCGAAACGTCTTTCCTTGTCGCTACTTCGTATTTTACGGGCCAACAAAAAGATAGACGTACGCGAGGTGTACGTGCTTAAGCGGGAATGAAACAGCAATAGGTTTTTTTATTTCATTGGGAGTCTATCAGAGTCCTGTCAGTGCTTAAGGGTTAAGTTAAATTCAAGTTGATGATTAGATAGTTGTTCTAAATAAGTAGCAGCTATATATTTTTCATGAGAATTGGTAATATTCATTTTATAAAAAATGTTACTATTTAATTGTCGCATGTTGGTGTCGTGTAATAAATAGAAAATATATTGTATATTTAAATGAAACTGTGACATAAATCTCAATTTGATATTCATCCGTTCGTCCGTTTACACCATATGAATATAAATCAGTAAAACATTTTAGATCCAAATTTTTATTACGATTATCTAATGGAACATTTTGAATTTTGATCACTTGATAAAGTGTAGTTGCAGATTCATTTATTTTTTTCTCATACACAGGATATATTGTAAATTATTCATAATATTAATCCAACTGTGATATTTGAGTTAGCAATGCTTTATGTTCTTTCTCATGTGTGCTAAATTTATCAATTTTTAGTTGATGCAACGTCGCGAAGGTTAATGTTTAATTAATTAATAATTAATATGACTATTTAATTTAATTGATTCAGTGTCGCTTGATATACATATCTCAATACGTATCTCAATTGTTACATTTAAAACGATATATTAGAGCGTTATCACTACGATATAATATAAATATTATCGACATAATATAAATATTGTTACAACTGTAAAAAAGACTTAAACAATTGATGTCTGAAAGGAAATCTGGTCGCTGAAAATTTGTATTTTGAATTGTAATAATTTCAAATGTCAGGATTAATTGCACTAATTTTAGCAGATTGGCCGCAATTGGAAGCTTATATTAACGTTTCTATTAAAAGGCAATTAAATTTTTCATTGCGGCCTTATTTCCCGAGATAGTTTAGTTGAAAGTACAATTATTGCAAAAACTCTAAAAAAACTTGGTAGCGTCGTGATCGTCATATGCTATGAACGTAGTCACACCTCGAACTTGTCATTTTCGGATACTCGTCTTTATGTAGTATTTCGCGTCGCAACGCTGTCATGTCGCTTGATTTCTCTGCAAATAGCAGATTTCGCTCGAAACATAACAAGTGTTTTAACGACATATATAAGTTCCTAAAATATAAATAGCACATATGAAAAGATACTGAATTACAGTCGAATTATATCGATCTATTCCTTTCTCTCTCTCTCTCTCTCTCTCTCTCTCTCTCTCTCTCTCTCTCTCTCTACGTTCAATGGCAGCGAGATGCAGTCGCGATTATTAGATGTGCAATTTCGCGTGGCGTGATAATTGTCGGCGCGAGCAAATTTACGCGTTTCGCGCAGGGACAGAACTACCAAAGCGATCTTACTTAGGACTCGTGGGTGCGGCGATGCCGACGTTTGCGCGACTAAGAACGAACGAACGAACGAACCGAGCGAACGAACGGCGGAACTTTTTAATTGGGCGTCCTTAATTAGCCGAGTCTCGGTAATTATACTGTCTCTCGCTCCGTTTCCGTATGCCAACTCTCCGTGCGCACGTTTCCCTCTCTCTCTATATATATATCTATCTATCTCCCTGTCTTCTCTCCTTTCTCTTTGCCCCGCACATCATCCACAGCGGGTTCGCTCTTCGCGTTTTCACCCGAGTTCACTAGCGCGGCTCGTGATTAACTATATTTACTCAATTTCATAGCGGATAAATGGGAGTACATTCTCTAAATACCGCTGCCGGCAGCAACTGCGTGCGAATCGCACGCCACGTTTTTGTGCATTAGGCTGAGCGTACGTTAGAGACTCATATACAATACGCGGAGTAAGCTTGGCGAAAGTTGGAATAAGAAACAAAAGTAATTTATTTTGTTTAATAATAGGAAAAAAGGGCTAATTTGAGTTCGAGCACAGACATAATAGTGCTATTGTACCATATAGATAATACCTTCCTTATGTTAGGAAATTGAGTAATTTATCTTGCTTACGTCTACATTTTAACTTCCTTATATCGAAAGTATTTCTTTTTTAAGTAAGAGAAATACTTTTAATATAAGGGAGTTAGACTCTAGACGTGAGCGAAATAAATTTTCATGACACAGTCCTTCACGATACAAATAATTCAAAAAATATCGTAGGATCTAAATTAG
>NW_022639501.1:1186855-1187895 GCF_010583005.1 Odontomachus brunneus | reverse complement strand
CTAGATTCTAGTAGTAATCTATACAAGGTATCATATATCAGAATCCGGTAACTCACGGAGGAGCGCGATATACAGATAGATTAGGTCAAACAGAATACAAAATTTCTCTACTCTCATTATTGCACAAAACTGTACACCAATCTTCTTTACTTAACAACTAAACGTATACGTAGTTATTTGGAAAATGGTAGAAAATATTTTTATTTACTTTGAACTAATATACAAAAATACAGTGGCAGACCTCGCCATCACAGCTAATCTATCATCGTGATCATTTCGGACTTTCTTTGATAATAACTGAGAATTTTATATGTTGTTTGCAATATGATAGAGGAATTTTTTGTTCAATTCCTCCTAATTCATCTGTACTCCGCGGCTTCTCTGTGAGTTACCGGACACTCTGTATACATAAACTAGAATGTATCTGTCTGTAGATTCTCTATGTTAAACCCTAAACCCTCTGACCGATCCGGACGAAATTTTGCCTAGTTACTCTCCAGGACCTTGCGGGAAATATAGGCTACATGAAACCTGGACACTCTACACCTCCCCCCTTCCCTGACACTTCACCCTCTCAACACTTTGTGATGATTTAAGTTTAGATGTTCTAGATATAAGCAGAGCAACACACGCCGAGTAGTTTAAGCTAGTATTTACTATAAAATTCTCTCCGTGTGTAGTTATGTTAGAAAGTTCAGGTCGGAAGTGCGGCTAAAATTCCGACTTGGGCCAGCTCGTCATGTCGGCGTTGAGCATGTGAAATTCGGCTGACCAAGCTAAGCGAGTCGGGGACGGTGAAACGAAGAGGGAGGCTGGCTTCCCTGGGTCTTCCCTGACGCGTGAAGGAAACGCGCTGTATCGTGACGGGGTCTCTCCGCTTCCTGCCTCCTCGACATTCTAGACGAAATTTACATCCACTGCCACGCGAAATATAATTTTGCGGCCCTGTTTATGCGCGCGTTTGTCGATCGCGTCGCTTCGTGCGGGATCTCTCTCTCTCTCTCTCTCTCTCTCTCTCTCTCTCTCTCTCTCTCTCTCTC
>NW_022639501.1:1159969-1185499 GCF_010583005.1 Odontomachus brunneus | reverse complement strand
CTCTCTCTCTCTCTCTCTCTCTCTCTCTTTCTCTCCGGAGTCGCCGGGGGCCGCCAAGGGTCACGCGACTCACGACTGCGTCTTCAGATGGACGCGGACGGCGATGTCGCACGATTGAGACGCATCGGCTCGCATCGTCTGTTTGCACGACGATATATTACACGCTCGCGTACGTCCACCTTGTAAACACGAAGGAACACCGTGGGACATTCGCTCGATATTCGATAATCCGGAGAAGAACGGGGTCACCGATATATCCGATATATAATATTCCCCGGAAGTCCCCTTTGTATGTTCGCCGATCGGCCAGCCGGTAAAGCCATGAATAATAAATATGTTGCAAAGACTTCCGCTCGCCTCTCATCGCCTCCTTCCCCGACCTTTTTTTTCCTCGCAGACTTACTTATCGGTAATCTGTCTGAAGCTCCATTCTGGGCATATTGCGAGCGTATGCCCCTCTAATTCCAGGTTTTGTTCCTCTTACACGAACGTCAAGCGTAACGTCGTTTCAGCTTGAGAATCAAGAAAGCGCAAAAACAGCCAGTTATCGACATGCCTCTGGTCATTGACACCCTAGAAAAAAAGCTGACTTTTTGCAACTAGTATCACAGTTAAACTCCTTATTAACACTCTATGATCTCAAAAAAGAACTTGACAGTTAAAACCGCTGTTGGTCGCACGAAAATACAGATTTTTCTAAAGTGTCAGCGATTAAAGAGAATCAATAATTAGGTATTTTGCTCTGTTTAGTTCCCGATAAACGTTCAGAGTAGAAGCATTTAGAGACCTATTCTGAACGCACAGCGAATATTAAGTACGCCCTCTTAATTCCACGTTCCGTTTATCTTGTACAAGCGTCAAGCGTACAGTGTCGTTTCAGCTTGAGGATCAGAAAAGCATATCAGCGCTCGGGCTACGTCCAGAATATTCTCTTGACCGCGTAGCCCCTTCGGCTCCCTTTTTCACTTTCTTCGTTTCGCCGTTCTCGATTCGCTCAGCTTAGTCAAGCAAGTTCGATGTGTTCGAGTTGACATAACGAGCCTGTGTGTTCACATTAAATAGACATATTAATTAGCTAGAAAGCCGGGCTAATAGGCGCAGCATAATCGCTTCGTATCGCGCATACAGAACGTTTCTACAACAACGAGTAGCGACAAGCGCGCGACAGTTTACCTCAACCAATTGTTTCTGGGCCGACTATTTGATCGGGTGTTGTATCTATTCTCTTATCTCTAGCTTCCCCGGCAACTTTTTCATTCGATACTTCGATCCCATTCCCGAGCTCCAATGAGCTCCGGCTTAAAATTCCGTTAAAACTTCGCTCGATATTAAATCGATTCAGATCTTCATCCGTCCATCTCCCCGGAGAGCTTAATCCGCGAAAAGGACCTTTACATCTTCTTTTTTAATTTTTAATCCTACGTTCGATTGTAGACTCTTTAATTTGATAGAAAACATAGAGTATCGTGAAGAATTAAGCCTGGTTGACAGGGCCATTGCATTTAACTTTTAATCTATGATTATAGATTTCAACATGTATCTTTAGAGTTTTGATGGTAAAACCAAACTTTTATGATAGTAAAAAGGCCACTAATGCTCATTTCTACCAACTTTGGTTAACTTAATCGATTTGTTATTCCAACAGAACCAATTACATTTCTCATTAGTCAGAATTGACAGATACGAATGGTCAATTCTGTTGGAATAATCAACTAGTTAAGTTAATCAAAGTTGGTAGAAATGGGCATAAGAGCTAAGTGTTGGTGTTCGTGCAAATGTAATGTAACGGATAATAATGGTGAGGATAATAACGTTTGTAGTGTAAAGACACGCGCCGAATGGGATTTTCGGTCTTTTATTAACATACGCAAGGAATCCACATTAAATACATAAGGAAATATTAAATACATAAGGGGGGTATTTAAAAATCACAAAAAATTGGGGGATTAGGGTCTCGGTTTGTTAGTGGAAGTGATTCTTTGCGTACGTTAATAAAAGGCCGTAAATCCCATTCAGCGCGTGCATTTACACTACAAACGTTATTATCCTTCCCCATTACATTATATTTACACGAACATCAGCATTTAGCTCTTAGTGGGGGGGAGGGGGCCCTTATTACTATCATTATAAATTTCTATTTATTTTGTCAGAAAATATAGGATACTGTGTAGAATTGAGCCTAATTAGCAAAGCCTTTACAGTTTTTTAATTTCTCATAGATTTCTTCTTAATTTGTCAGAAAATATAAGATATTGTGAAGAACTAAGTCAGCAAAGCCTCTATAAAAATGTTTAATTTATGTTTGACCACAGATTTTTTTAATTTGTCAGAAAATATAGAATACCGTAAAGAACTGAGTCTAAATGGCAGGGCCTTTGCATTTTTTTTATTTTAGTGATTTAGAGCAGTCGCCCGGCAAGCGAAAGAGCCGGGTTCGAGTCCCGGCCTAGCAGAACCGCGCTCTCGATATTTTTCTCTCTTTGGAACGAAAAGATACGCAGATCTCGAACGCACGGCGTCCCGCCGCCACCTAGTATGCCCTCCTCTTTCTATGGTAGAAAATACAGTAGAAAATTTAGTAGAAAATACAGAACACTCCCCGTTAAGGGCTGAGTCTGACTAATAAGGCGGGGCCTTTAAATTTTTCTGTGATTTAACGAGATCATCCCGAGATATTCTATCTGGCAAGAACCAAGAGATCAAACTGCTCGAAAAACGTGCCCGCGACCGCCGACCAATTATTCCCGGGGCATTGTGCGGAAATGCGCGCGCTCACTCGCTTGCCTTCGACGCGCTGAAAATTTGCCATTCCTTCTGATCATGCATTTTTCCGCGACTCAAAACCAACAGCGTGATATTACCCGCTCGGTCTTCCCCGGTCATTAAGGGCACGCGCGCGGCTGAACCTCGGCCTCGAGGTTTCCGCGGGTCAGGCGTTCCTCGCTGCGCCGACGTCGCTCGAATAAGACAGCTCGTGAATCAAAATCAGGGTACAAGTTACACTCGCGTCTGCGTAAGCTCGCGTAAGCGGATCTCCGGCTCGGAAGCTCGTGGAACCGCGCGAGGGACGGACGCGCGTGTACACGCACGATGTAAACGGTTATTCGCATAATTGGCCGACATTAGCTGACATTGTGCGTGCACACGCGGGCCGAACAATCGAGAACGGCGAACAATCAGGCCGGCGAACGACCGACAAACCGACCCATTAATCTCCGTGGGTCCATCTTTTCAGAACTGTTTCGATCCACCCTGCGCGCGAGCCAATCCACCCCCTCTAAATGCTAAACGCGTTTCGACGCGATATCCGTTAAGGCCGTGTCACACCATCGATCCGATTGCGACTGACAATTGTAAAACAGAGTACTGTCCAAATAACAATTACCAGTCTCAATTAGTGCGCTCAGTCGCGGGCGCATTTTTCGAGCTTTTTTTGGCTCCTGGTGCAGATGAAATACCTGCAGATATCGGCTAAATCGCAAGAGAGTGTCAAGGTCCTGCCGTTTTAGTCTAAAGATTAATTAGTCTAAAGACAGATTCTGTCCTTAATTTGATTGGTAGTGAAGTAGTTGCCAATGGCGATCCAATTGGCGAACGCTAGCGTGATTTGACCTTTTAGCTGCCTAGCATAAATCTCTCCCCGCGCGCGGAACTTGATTTTAATATTCCTCTCCCCATCCCCCTATCCCATCCCTCCTCCCCCGCGTGCTTAGCACGGTTACACGACGTGGCAGGTGCACTTTGCTGCTGCAGAATAACTTCGAAAACAGATATAGCAAAGGCTCAATGTTTCTTCCTCTTTTCTTCGTTTTTTCTCCTTTCGTATTTTTTTTTTAAACAAACGACACAAGTTTCCTCGGTATTAAGAGGCTCGCGGAGAGATGGAGAAGGAACTCGGGGGAGAAAACAAACTGCTCGCAAGATTTTCTCTTTCGCTAAATCTGTTCTATGGGAAGAAAGAGGGAGAAAGAGAGAGACGGTCGGTAACTCGCTCGTAAATGTTCGCATTTTTATTCAGCCGTAACAGCCAAGTCGCGCCCTTTTTCCCCTCGAAAATCGATCGTGGAAAGTTAAGAGAGCGCGCGAGCGCTCCGCGTTCTTTGAATGAACTAGCCCTGCGCTCTTTATCCGCCGTAAAAATAAAACGCGCTTTCAACGGAGTCAGTCTCGAAGATCTGTGATTTCGAAGACGCGCCGCCGCCCCCCTCGGCGGACCGTCCTCCGAGTTATCGATCGCGCGGCATTAATTGCCGCGAATTTCGCCGCATCAAGAGTCTAAATCGCGATCGCGGGGAGAGGGGAAGGGAAAGGTCGCAACGACGGGGTAAAAGGACAACGCAGGCGGGCACTGCGAAAAGAGACTGCCGGTGACAGTTCGCCGAGTCGGTGCCCGTTTTTTTCGCCTCCTTTCCCTCCCTTCGTCCGCGCCCTTCGAGCGCAAAGAGCACGTTCGACGGTCAAGTCTGACTGCATATCAATCGACAGTCGCTTGCAGGGATCGCCGCGGGTGTTTCGTTTTAATTAAACCGCGCTCAGCATCGCTAGTAACGTAAGTGCTGTCATCAGCTAATTAAAAAGCCTCGGCCAACAATACTTGCGTCGCACAAAAAGTAATTTCGCAAATTTGCGCGGTCGCGGCCGAAAAAAAACAAAAAGCATTTGCGTAGAACCGCGGTTCGCCATTAATTCGTAATGAGATCGCTATACGTGCAAAATGCAGGCGCGCAGAGCTTCGCGTTTCGTTACATTGAATTTCGCAAATGTACAACTTTGGATTTGCGCGCAAAAAAACTAGCGGCAAAATTGTTGCTGGATCGCGCGCCCGATAAGCCCACCGATATCTCGATCGTTTACACACAGAAAGATATTGTTCTGCTGTTAAAGAGAACGATCAGTTTTTTCTTTCTCTCTCTCTTTCTCTCTCCCCTCTCTCTCTTAAATAATAATTATTTTCAACAAGTATGTCCCCTTATAATCGTGGAGCCAGGTTCATTGGCCATATTTTCAACAAGGAATATTTCCTTAAGGCTCCTGGGGAGTCGCATCATCCATCTCTTTTTAATGACGTCAGAAGCGAGAAAACGCATGCTAAAAATTCCTGCAAAATACGTCGAGATAAACAGATATATCCACAAAACGACATTTGCGATCGATTAAGTACACCTCTAAAATACTCCGTACACTTTCCTTTTGTTCTAACAATCAACAGATAATTATAAAATAAATGTGACGTGCAATCGTCTTTTCTAACCTAATTTCCTTATTATCTCGTCATATTAATTTTCCGATTATCTATGGATTTTTAGAACAAAAGGAAAGTGTACGGAGTATTTTAGAGGTGTACTTAATCGATCGCAAATGTCGTTTTGTGGATATATCTGTTTATCTCGACGTATTTTGCAGGAATTTTTAGCATGCGTTTTCTCGCTTCTGACGTCATTAAAAAGAGATGGATGATGCGACTACCCAGGAGCCTTAATAATAGTTTTAAAGTATACCCATCACAAATTTGAGGAAAACTCCTCATGTGTTGAAAAAGAGAATTTATTTTCACTACAAGAATTATAAATCTTTATATACAGGGTGTCCCAGACTCTCCTGCGCATGTTTTGAGGAAGCAGAACGGGTTGAGATAAACATAAAGGCAAGATTCATTACAAACATTTTATCACATTTACTCGAAATACATTCCGAATCTTGGGAAGTATAGCATCTTAATCAAGAATATTAAATTCAAATAAATATTTGATTCACTTATTACGTAAAGTCAAACTAACATTTTCTTGGAAAAAGGATTACATTGCATTTAGAGGTTAATAAATATTTTATATAATATTTACAAAGATTAATTATATAATATTCTGGTGTCCCAGAACAATCACTTTCGTGAAAACGTAGAACTGGTCAAAGTGAACATAAAAGTCTTGTACCGTATTCGTAATAACCGAGAAATTAATTGCGAAAAATTAAAAAAAAGCGTGTACTAAATTGTAGAATGATAGAAATGTAAGTAATATAGCGCGTAGTAATGTAGTAATATAAAGCGCGGATGTCGGTGCGCGACGACTGGAAGAACAACGCACCACTGCCTGTGCTTATATCGCTGCGTTCTTACATCTCGCCTTGGCGCGATGCGGCAAGACGTAAGAGCGCAACGATGCACAGCATATACAGTGGTGCGTTATTCTTTCAATCACCTCACGCCGACATCCGCGCGCTAATTACTGGGTGACTCGAGCGCTCCGTCCTCTAACATTCAGCGCATGTTTTTCCTTAATCTTTCGCAATTAATTTCTCGGTTATTATTGCAAATATCGCAAGACTTTTGTGTTCACTTTAACCAGCTCTACGTACTCACGAGAATTTCGTAGATTCTGGTACATCTTGTATATAATTAATCTTTATAAATATTATATAAAATATTTAATATATATTTATTAAATATTTATTATAAGTATTAACCTTTAAATGTTATATAATTCTTTCTCCAAGAAAAAGTTTGTTTGACTTTACGTAATCCCAAGATTCGGAATGTATTTCGAGTAAATATGATAAAATGCTTGTAATGAACTTAATTGTAATTAACTTATAATTAACTTATAACAGCAGAGATTTACGGGCATAGAAACTTCTGAAATATATTAACTCGATCTTAAGCAATAGTCTTAAAATATACTTATCACAAATTTGAGAAAAGCTCGTTAACATTTGCTCAGAAGGGGAATTTATTTCCTTTGCTAGAATATCATAAAACTTTATCCAAAAAAAGTTGATTCGACTTTATGCAGTAAGTGAACTGAATATTCGCTTGAATTTAATATTCTTCACTGAGATGCTAAACTTGCTAGAATCCAGAATATATTTTGAATAAAGGTGATACTAGTGATGAGAGCTTATGACAGAATACCGGATATATTAATATATACTTATGAAACGTTTTGAATAAAGATGATAAATATATAATATTATAATATATATTTATGAGAAACACACAGTTATTTGAAGCAAATAACGTTCCGTTGAATGCAATATACGCTTTTCCGTGGATAGAAATTACGGTAGTAGCGAAGTTGCGCCTGTCGTCGACGACGAAAAGTTCGGTCGAAATTTTTATTCTTACACTTCCCTGTTCTCTACTTTTTTTTGTTGATACACGTCACCTTGCGCACCGTGGCAGGTTCAGCGGCGGGGAAAAGTAAATTGTGATCCGCGCGCGCACGTGATCCGGAATTTATCGGAGACAATGCGGCGCTTTTGCGCGATCCGGCTAAATGAAATCATCAATAAATAATATAGATAGCCGCCGAATTTGTTTCGATTGTTCTTCGGAAGATTTCATTGTAAATGCTACACAGGGAGCACAATAACGAAAACAGCGCGAAAACCCGCGCGGACGATAAATCTTCGCAAAATGCATTCGATCAGGTATGACTGGCAGTTACAATCACTGTAAAAACACGCCCGATGGCGGCGCGCACGTGTGCGTTAACACACACGCGCGGCCTGCACATATTCGCGCGCGCGTCGCGGCTGCGAAAATGCAGCCGAATTAACCATAAATCATCGCGGCGAGATCGACGTGGACGATTATTTATAGTTTACGCGGACACGCGAATGGTTTTTCGGCCATTACTCCGGCCGTATCAGAGGCGCGATAGGTACGATCATAAACACCTAAATAGGTCGTCGTGGAGTCACCTCTTTTCGTCCGCGCTCGCATCTTCAAATTGACGCGGGGACAGACGCGCCACTTACCCGGCAATCAACTATTAACGATAATTTCATTCTGAGGACAAATACTTCGAATTGGCTCGCGCGCCGCGCGACTGAAACACATCCGGTGTGTAAGAATAATCACTTGCGGAAAAGCGCGGCCCGCTTCTGCCGCTTCTAAATGATTTACAGCGAAACTTGGCGAAACGCGCGCGCCCGCGCGCTCCTCGCCGGGAGAGCGTAATTACTCCTAAACGAATGAAAGATACGTATTGCCCCCGACCAGTCGGCCCAACTTAAATAGAATGTTTATGGAGCGTCTCTCTCAGCGCGCTATGATCGATAGTCGCGGGGATCGCGTGATCGAGTGTATTTTCTATCCAGCGGAGACAGAGGTAGGGCTTCTCTCTCGGGGGCCACCCCGGCGGCGGCTTTGACCGCCGGTAATCCGCGCTTCGAGGGACAAGCACAAAGCGTCGTGTTGTAATTGCGCGTGTTATTATTCGCGTCACGGATACCCACGGACATCGAGTACGTACGTACGTACGTATATATGTACGCGCGCGCGAATCGTCGAATCGTTGGCGATATTTCAGGAACGCGCGCGCGGACGGAAATAAGCTCGCACACCGCTCCGCGCGCGCGCGTCGGCCCGCGGCATCGGCGAAGAAAAGTCGGCCGATCGAACAATCCGTTTCCTGCTTATTTCATCCCCGACTGCGACTTCACTGCCAAATTACTCCCGAACGAGTTGCCGGCGTCCGGGCTCACCGGAAGCCAGATAAAAATGGTAATCGAATCAGTGCTCTCTCTTTCTTTCTCTGCCTCGCGCGCGCACACACACACACACACACACACACACACACACACACACACACACACACACACACACACACACATACACACGCCCTCTCTTTCTCCCATTCGCTTTCCGTCGCGTGCAAACATTCGGGTACAATTTATCTTTGGCGAGGGGAATATTTGACGGCGCGAGGCTCGAATCGAATTTCGCTAATCCAGGCTGTGCGCGCGCTCACCTTTTTTAACGGTATCGCGATGATAATGATAATAAATAATAACAACGAACGGTAAACTATGCAGCGAGTGCGCGTACATACGCAACCCCCGTAGCATTGTTCGCTCCCACAGCGGTGAGACTCACTCTCTCGCCGCTCTCTCCATCCGCCCAAAGCGGACCATTAATTTCCATTAACCATCGACAAAACTCGCCCATCGATTCCGCCGGACAACCCCAGAAAGTCACGGAGGGGGGATGGAAAACAGAAGCTCAATGGTGTCCGTGTATGTGTGTGTGTGTACGCGCGCGTGTGTGTATGTGTGTGTGTGTGTGCACGCGAACGACGTACGTGTCGGGCTGTATAGAGCGCGCACATACGCGCAACCTTGGCTCGCGCGGGACTTCTGCCTTTGTCACGTAGTTTTATCCGGCTCGTATAAACCAATAATTCTCCGGCAAAAGCCGCTCCTACGGGACACGGCGGAAATATGAGCAAGAAGAGGCGGAGAGGCCGGTAACAGTCACCGTTTCGCGCGGGCTTGACTTCCCGTTTGTATTTGTCCCACTCAATATCGCGTATTATATTGCGCGCGGTACCAATCTGTCGCGGCGATTCTTGTATACCGTCGACATATCGGCGCGCCGAAGTATCTCGATGAAAAAAGCTCGGTTCTTGCGAGAATGGGACCTACGCGTTCGTGTCGAAAAGCTCTCTGGGCCCGTTGCCGCGCGGGCGTCTTGATTGATGACGCAGAAAACGCGAAAATACGCGCTTCCAATTTTGCAAAAATAAAAGTGCGCGTCCGCACGAAATGACACTTGTGATCGATCGAACAGATTTAGAGGAATATACGTCGGAGGAACTTTCCTTTCACTAGAACAATCAATAAATCGTACGATTAACGTGGCATGTAACCGATTTTTTTAACTACACACAGAGAGAATATCATGCATGTTTTTCACAGAAATTCTTTTCATTTTCGCTTTGTTTCCGATAGTGTAAAAGTAGATTGTCGGTGTAAGGTTTATCTCGTTAAGTAACACAACAAATTTTGCTGCACACAGAAAAATACATGCTGCATTTCAGTAAACACGAGTCAAAATTTTGGTCTTATGTTAAACTTGGAATTCTACAACGTAGCAGCTAGGTTAGCAAAGTAAGTTTAATTCTAATGATATATTTACTCCTACTTTGACTTGGATAATGTCCGAAATTTCCCTTTTTGCGTCAAAATAGGTGTTGAATGAAATACTGAAACTGAAAGTCAAAATTAAAATTTCGACTCTAATAGTTTAAATAGAGCTAAGAGATTGTAAGTTTTTTAGAGTATCAATATAGATGTTGAATAAAATAGTAATGCTGAAAATAGGATCAAAATTATCGACTCGGAAATGTCACATATTTCAAATATATACAAGTTTATACGTCCGTAAGTATATCATATATAAATTCACATTTTAAATTCATTTTAAATATCAAATTTATTCCAAATGTATTTTGAATCCTAGTAAATTGTTAGCACATGTTAGCCAGAAATATAAAATTAAAATAAAAATCGATCTGTTTACTACATAGAGTTGAGCTAAACTTTCCTTCGATAAAGATGTGCCATGCTCTTGTAAACAAAATAAATTCCTCTTTTAAATGATAACATGATAATGAACTTTTCGCAAATCTACGCAAAGCTTTTCGATAAATGTAGCTTAAAATTGTCATCACGAGAGAAAATAACCTTCGTTGAAGATTAAAAGAAGGAATATGAACTGAATAATTACTTTTCTTAGCAGAATATTTCTCCGTGTACAGAAACATAGCAAGTTTTTAGCACATTTTAGTTCCCAAAATATAAATAACAAATATGAAATGAAAGTCTAAAGTCAGTTATCGTCGATTTGTCCCTCCGTTATAAACTTCTACAGACTAATTTTTATCATAAAATTCTCTCAGTGTACGCGATTTTATCATTATAATTTGATGTGCTCAAATCCGCCGTTAATTGTGATTTCTCGCAATTTCTCGTTCCTCAATGAAAAAAAATGTTAACACGCGGATTATCGCGTGGATATATTCGATATCGATATCTCGCTCATAATGGGAGCTCAATAATTTGCACGCTTTTGGACGACGCTGCAAATACACGTTGCAAATGCGCTCCTTTTCGCAAACGTTCTCGCGAAGCTGGACTATAGCTACGAGAGTGGTGGTAACTTACGAACTCACATAGCACATTGTTTTCTTACCTTTGCAGAGCCGCGAAGTTCGCGCGTTCCCCTCGGCTTCCCTCTCGTTCCCCGCGTCCTGTGCAACCCTTACAATCTAATGCGTAACTAGTTGCGAACTCAGCGAACGCAGAATTACCGCTACGCATCTTTTCGATGCAATCTCGTACTCGACGATCATTGCGCGCCGCTTCTCTCGTTCGGTATATATATATAGTCTTGTTTTTAGAGTATATTTCTAAAAACATCTCTACCTAAAACCATCAGAATCTACAATATCCAGTCAAAAGCTAAACCACAACGACAGAGCAGCCAAAAATGTAAAGGTCCAAAAATACAGACAGGAGATTATTCAATTTCCAAGCGAAATGTCAACTCAGGACAAATAAAGTTATCTACAAACGAAAATGTGCATCGTTCAAAATTCGGGTCATATATCATTCTCGCGGCAAAAAAAAATAATGACGCGACAAAGAAATCGTCAGCAATTCGCCGTGCTGATCGAAGGAAACCGACGCCACGACCTTTCCAAAACGTAATCAGACGTCGTTTATTAACGTGACGTAGCGTGAACAGAAAAGCGCGAAGATGTCCGGCGACGATTCAACGGCGATCTGTCATGTACCGAATCGCGTTCTAAACTTCAGGGCTTTCGGTATCGACACGTCTGCTTGAACATATCGTTCCTGGCGGAACACTGTACCGCCGAGAACTATCTGTAGGGCTGAAGGAATGCTTATTGCTTTAGGAGCAGCCGAGACGAGTGCAAACGCGCCGACGCACAGTGATCCAATTCCGTGTGTTTTCTAATACAAAATAATTTAAGATATTTATTAACACTTACTCTTTATCACCTATTTTTCGTTGTGCAACTATTATCAAAATATAACATTGAATATCAGTAATTAGAATATGTAACCAAGTATCAAGTATATCATACAATTTGATGAGAGTTCCTTGACCTGATTAAATCGCGCGTGTGTGTGTGGATGCTTTGTTAACGCGGTGCGTGAATGGAGTGATTTTGGTGTATTGAGTTAAGGCTCCTGGCCCCTCGCATTGTCTATCTCTTTTTAATGACGTCAGAAGCGAGAAAATGTATGCTAAAAATCCTTGCGTAATACATTGAAATAAAAATACATATCCATAAAGTAACACTTGCAATCGTTTGAAAAAATTTGTAAGATATTCCGTGCACTCCCTTTTTGCTCTAATATTCAATAATTTATTGTAAATTAATCTGAATAGAAATAAGCGAAGAAATAGGTTAAGAAGATGAATTTATGTCACATTTACGTTATTAAATTAATAATTTACGACAAATTATTGATTGTTAGAGCAAAAGGGGAGTGCATGGAATATCTTACAAATTTGTTTAATCGATTACAAATGTTACTTTATGGATATATATTTTTATTTTAACGTATTTTTTTAATTTATTTATTTTAACGTATTTCGAAGAATTTTTAGCATGCATTTTCTCACTTCTGACGTCATTAAAAAGAGATAGACAATGCGAGGGGCCAGGAGCCTTAAGGAATTAAATAGGGAGAACTGAGTAGAAATGAGTGCATGGATAATGTGTTAGTGAAGACGAAACGAGACATTAGATAGAAAAGCAGGATTCAGGGTGGAAAAAGTGCACTGGAAATAGAGGTTATGACGTCATAACGAATGGGTAATTAGAGTAAAAATGTGGGCAATCTTAATTTAGTATGGTAATGCAGCGGAAATTAGATAGATGAAATGTATAATAGGTAATAATAGAAGACAGAAATGAAGAGGAAAGATCTGGTCATGGGATGAGAAAGTAAAATAAAGGTAATATACGAAAGAAAGGTGACAGAAAGACTGGTGGGACAAGTAAGATGTTGTGCAAGTAAAAAGGGTGGAGAGTGCAAAGAACAAGGGGGATTTTTGTAAGAGAACTCTTTCTTGGCGATGTAAAGCTGAAGGAGACATATAGGAAATGAAGAAAAATGTGGAGGAATCATCTGATGGTGCCCTAATAGGAAGTGCAGAGTGGAGTAATGAAACTAATAAGATATGAAAGAGAAAATTGTGGAAAGAGGATAAAGGATAACTTATAATACTTTGAAAAGTTCGTGATGACATAAAGCGATCAGAATATCTGTGACAAAGAACAAAAAGTGGTTTCAACGGCTCTGAGATTAAAAATCGATAACTATTATAGGCTCTTATGGACCCTATCGATAGGTTCCTTTTCTTGACCTTCGACAAAGCATTCCAAATTCTTTCGTGCTGAGACACCGAACCGGATCACTGTATGACGACGCACTGTACACAATGCGAGCAGCTTGCATGACGTATTTTCGGCTGTTGCGCGTTTCGGTAGGGACGTGTCGCGCCGACACTTGTAATTAACGAGACGGACGGAGAGTTTAGTGAAAAATAACGTTTTTATTACGAATGTATTTAAGTTATCTTACACACTCTTAAGCTCGACGAACTCGACGTATGTACACAATATGCGCTCTTAACTATATTACAAATAAATATATATCTCCGCACATACAGGCATACAAGGTTATGGTCTCCGCGCGGCGATTACGCAGGATTACGCGACGCTCCCTAGCCTAATTAACACGCAAGGCCCTAGTGCGGGCCCCGTCCAAGAGAGGAGCTCGGAGGAGTATCGCGCGCCGTCGCGAGAGAGCGCGGTATCAACAATACAATAAATTACAAACGACACAATATCGAAACCGCATTATTATATACACGCTCGAACGCGACGGTTATCGATGAGCGTACTCCACCGAGCAGAATTTAATTTCTAGATTATTAATCTGCATTATACTTCGGACGGCACGCGCGCGGCACGGGATAATAGAGAAATATCGATAATTGCACGGATGGGACACGTTTGATTAAACGCTACACGACTTTCCCGCATGGATTTTATAGTAACTCACACGGGGCCAACAATCAAAACACGATAATTGTTTATGACAGAGGCCATGATGTCGTGACAACGTGCACGCGAGGATATGCGCGATTTGAAATTGATTGCAGAGTCAATCCCGTCGACGTTCCGTCGCGGAACAGCCGGTGTTTTGGTGATTCGTTCGAAGGAGCCGTGAGAGCGCGAGCGCAATATCCGAGTGGTTTTTTGGATTGCTCAAGTA
Organism: Odontomachus brunneus; assembly: GCF_010583005.1. Taxonomy (NCBI): domain Eukaryota; kingdom Metazoa; phylum Arthropoda; class Insecta; order Hymenoptera; family Formicidae; genus Odontomachus; species Odontomachus brunneus. The sequence goes on along the minus strand of NW_022639501.1, from coordinate 1,171,402 downwards.
AAAGGTGCCTCTCTCAGTATAATCCGTTCCTGATGAGGTCGAGTAAAACACTGAGGGTGTTATTACATGAAGCGCGGAAACGCGGAAGACAAAATCTTACTAGATTTCCGCGTTCCGCGAATTGAGTCATTTCTTCCCGTACATTGAAAAAGCGGAAGGCCCAAAACTTTTTTCTATTGTCTTTTCATCCAAGGTATGAATTTCAAAAAAATATCAGGTCCGAACATGTTTGAACACGTTTTAATGTAATGGCGGTTAGGTTGAACAACTTGTGATAACTTGTGACAACTTGTGACAATGGATTTTTCCGCGCTTGTTCCGCGACTTTATTTCTCTTTATATTACATGGAGCACAATTTGCGCGGAAAGGCGAAACGGTTTGGTGACAAATAAACATCTGTATTCATTTTTTAAAATTGTATTAACTTAATTTATTGCAATTTTTACTAATATGTTTATCTTTTCAGCTTATCTGTTGAATACAAGCATTTTAATTAATAAATATTTAATTAAAAATTAATATTTTATAATTCCCCATACCGCTTTTCCGCTCAAAATATGCCTCATGTAATGTAAGGCAATCAAAACAGACGCGGAACGCGTAGCGGATCTAGTAAGATTTTGTCTTCCGCGTTTCCGCGCTTCATATAATGGCATCCTGAAATGTTCTGAATATTCGACGCAACGTGATAAAAAACAAACGACCAGCAGTGTCGAGGATCGCGTAATCCCCCGATCGAACGATAAACGCTATGAGAATCAACTCTAAAAAATGGAAATGTGATCAGGAGATTCCTGCGGAGGAGGCTCGCCTTCTCTCGCGTCTCTCTCTCTTTTTCTTTCTCACACACACGTACACACATTCACTCACTCTCTCGCAAGCATTTTTCCTCTTTCGCACTATCTACTTTAAGATTAAGACACGACAATGCAAGTGTGCTAATACTATCTTTCTGTGCAGCGTGTGTGTTTGTAACGTGACTATATGATGTGTATGTATGTGTGTCTGTGTGTATTTAAATTATGTGGCGTGAGCGTGTATAGGTAACACGTACAACTACACAGATCTCAGAAAAATATAGACTCATCCGGTCGGTTCCTCCTCTAGCTAGGATCTCGCCTGACATGTCGAATTTGTACGAACAGGCATGCCGGACGAACGTGTCAAACGCACCCCGTGCGCCTGATGATGCGTGGCTCGCAAAGTGGCTGAGTGACCTACGCGACGATCTGACAAATGTAACTATCGTGTCTCCTCGTCTGTGAGCTCCGCGCTCGCGGAACACGCACGTATACGGGTCGCGTCGAGAGGCGATCATAAATTTCCTATTATCTCGTGTAACACCAATTTCTTCTCGATTACATTTCCAACCAGACGAAATGAATACCGTGAATTATATGCAGAGCGACAAAAAGATAAATACAAAAGACACTCCTCCCTACAAAGCCACGTTGTGATGTCGGGATTGAACGGGGCTTCGCACGCGAGCTGTGTCGGATCCGTTCATTTCGCAAATATTGAACGTACGTGGCCGCCAAAAATAGTGTAGCCGCCAACGCGAAAGCGCGATCCCCTGCGGCCCACGGAAAGGGAAAATTAGTTTGACATACCTAGCTCGCAGCTTCATCGCCAGTCGGCTCTAGCCGTGTGTTTTCCGAGGGCGATCGGATCCGAGGCTCTGTGTTGCGAACTCTCGCGACTTGGACGAGTCGTAATAACGCGTTCTAATATTTGTTCTAATGTCTCTTTACTTTCAATGAATTCCGCACTCACTCGCTCCCTCGCTCGCTTGCGGATTCGAACTTCGCGTTCTCGCCGACGAAACACCCGCGCTTCTATCTCGAGCGAGGAAACTCGCTCGCCGGGATTTCGTCCACGATTCTCCCTCGGAGCGAGGAGCAATTCCTCGCTTAGACTCTTCTGCGCTGATCTCTCTCTCTCTCTCTCTCTCTCTCTTTCTTTCTCTTCGTCCCGCTTCTTCTTTCCTCAGGTCGATGCTCGCGAATCGATAGATCGCGATTATTCGACGAAATTGATTTCAGGGCGACGATAGTTCGTTCGTTCGTTCCGCACGAGCGCCCTTTTCCGAAATCGAGGCGGAAACGTGCCGGAAAGACACGTTTGCCTTCTTCTTCTTCTCTCCTCGCTATAAATCTCACCTCCGTCTTTCTGTCGGCTATCCACGGTTACTCTCCTCCACCTCCTCCCTCGCCGCCGTCGTCCTTCCGAGCGTCCGGAATCCTCGCGAACTCGTCGAAATCGCTCGCGAGCGAGCAGGGCTGCGAGAACGCCTCGGGTCGTCCTCCGAACGGAGGCGGCTCGCGAGGAATCTCGCCGGTTAATAATGGAGTATTTTTATTTCGTTCTTATCGCGATGTCGCGCGCAAAAAAGTCAAGTCAGTCTTGCGTGGCGATGTGGCGCGCGGAATCAGCGGGTCGCGATTTGTCGTCGATCGAACGAACCATCGATCGATCGATCGATCCTTTCATCCATCGCCGTTCTCGGCTGCTGTCCAGCACATCGCGTCGCGATCGTATCTTCTTTTATGTACCATTCGCAAGAGATCTTCGCGACGTGCACAAGAGAAACGTAGTAATGATCCTTCCTCCGATTCTTTTTCGCGCTTTCGATGCTCTCTTTCTTTCTCTCTCGTATATATTTCTGAAGTGTCCTATTTTCCTTCCCATCGACTCTTAATACTGATCTCTCGGCTGTTGCTTACTTACCGTTTGCGATCGATTAACGTGATCTCTCGCGCCATCTCGTAAATGAAAAATATCGTCCCTTTGAAGAAAGGAACGTTAGTTCTTCTCGCTGCGCTTCCCTCTAGTCCTTCGCCGCCCTCGAATCTCTCTTGCATCTAATGCTCTCTTTGTTCCCCGTCGACCTCTCTCTTTCTCTCTCTCTCTCTCCCTCTCTTTCTTCCTTTCCTTTTCCATCGGCCTCTCTTCGAGCACTTCGAAAATAAGGAATATATTCTCTCTGAAGCGAAGAATGATAAAAGCCGCATGGCCTCCCTCTCCTTCCTTCCGCGTCGGGCCGTGTCTTAGGACGACGCTCGCGTTCTCCCCATTTCGCGTGCCCCTCCTCCTCCTCTTCCTCCTCGCTATTCTTCTTCCCCTCGATTCCCTTTCTCTCGCTCCCTCTCGCTTCCTCCTTCCCTATCTTTCGAAGGTAAAAAATGATCCTGATGCGGCCAATTACGTGAAGTATCTCATAAGAAGAATAAGCGTCATTGGCATAATGGCGGGCAGATACAGCATTGAGCTACCGCTGTGCGTGTTGCACTCCTCGTGCGTGTAGGGCGTGCAGTGCGCCTGCAACACAAACGGACGGAGATTCGTCCCTCTTTTAGAACAGCCGTGCGCTCGTTATCGATCTTACTACTCGCTAAAATCGCTCCCTATCCGCCCGATTCTCCTTACTCCCGAGGCCTCTGCGCACTTTTACTTCGAGCAAAGTATCGGCGACATATAAAATGGAGAAAAGGGGACGCACACGTTAAGTGAGAAAACTCAGAGATAAATTATTATTGGACGATATTTTCATCGGTATGAGATGAGAAACAAATCGCGTGACACGCAATACTCTCAATATAAACAAAGAGGCACTTACTCTCGATCCTTTCGACAACACTAATCCGTAACGGGTTTATGAAGTATACGAAACCGCAAATTTCTCCTCTTCGTATAATAATCGCCGATATCAAATAAATACAGAGACAAAAGGTTTGCTTGAACGAAACTGTTCATTAGACAGGGCGAACTCGCGCTGCGGCGAAGAAATCTCCCCGAAAGATCAAGCCGGGCTTTTCGGACAGCGCCCGCACGCGATATTGCGATGGCAAATGAAACGGTCACGAGCTGAGCTATTAGCTTTGATAAATCCTTCCGCGACGAAAGGTGACGAAAGCCGGGCAACGTAATATGATATAACACTCACCTTCATTAGCGAGCTTGACATCCTGTCGAGGAATTCCTTCGTGAATCGCGCTGTATCATCGCCACACTGACGGCGTACCGTATGATGAGAGCATTCCAAGTATTCCTGGAAGGCGCTGCACAAACATACCCCAAAAACTCTGTACCAAATTTCTCCTCTTGACAAATTACATCGGACAAAATATTAGCGGCTCGATTAACGCCCGAGAGATCGCGAACAAACGCGATAAACCTCAAAAACGCGCTCGATATCGTAATTCCGTTTGAAATCGAAAGACAATTGACTGGTTTACGCAAGAATGAATCCGATCCACATGAGATACGTTTCGAGAAGAATGAAAACGAACATTTGATACATAATTGGACAAATATAGGCAGCACTGAGGTTCTTTGTAGTCGCCTGAAAAGTCAAGCATAGTCAATTTTCTTCTATTTAAGGATGCTTATTGATGAAAGTTTAACTCTTAACATAAATGAGTAAAAAAGATGTAACTAGTAAAAAATGACACAACTAGGAAATAAAAGCTGTTCTTTAATTAAACTCAGGCACCCATGAAGCTTGGATCTTTTTCAAGTTTTGTTTTTGTGGAAAGACGTGTGGACTATTCACTGATAAAACAAAACTCGAAAATCATAATTTTGCAAGTTGGATCATTCTTGCATAATCGTAGTCAATTAACTCTGGTCTAAATTCCCGAAACGACTTCTGAGACAGCAGCCCCCAGACCAAACCCGTCGGATTGCCGTGTGCGAAACGTCAATTCTCGATTATTTACTCGGGGAGAACGTGCATTTTTCTAAGACATTTTCAGAAATTCCCAACTTGGCGTGGAGTTTTGTCGTCGATTTGTTTAACACGTTAATTCGATTCGCCTACTTTCTTCCACGGTGCACGGCGACGACGGCGACTCTTTCTACCTGCGGAGCCTAATTGGATTTCCGTGGGGGAACAAAATGACGCGAGAAATGTGTTTTTGCGGATCCGCGTTATCCACTTTTGGGTCAGCGTACTTATGTCTCTGTCCTCTTCCGCCACTCCTGCTCCCTCCCCTTTCCACCCTCTCCACCCTTTCGAGGGATGCGCAAGTTCAAAAGCTGCAGTAGACCGTGGCAGAGATACGCTAATGACATTACCCCCCTGTGTGTACCAGGCATCAGCGTGAAACTTCCGACCTAAAGGACTGATTACACTCTTTTTGCGAGTCCTTTGAGCAACGCCGTCGTTATTAATGCAGTTGTTTCGTCGGTGAGCTTTTAAGTGTTAAATTATCACGGCCGAGAGAGACCTCACTCCCTCGGGACGTCGGAATTTCGAGTATTGTTTCCCCGCCCCTTCCCCGGCTCCAAATCTATTTGTCAGGTTTTACGTTTTATCTCTCTCTCTCTCTCTCTCTCTTTCTCTCGCGCGTCTCGTATCTTAACTCGATTCTTCCCTCGCGTCGACGTTAGCGTCGACCTGGAAGGGCTCCGGCCCGGGCTGGTCAGTTCTCGAGGGATCGTTACACTCGAAACGCAAGAATACGACACATGGAGGGCACAATTGTCATACATACATATAACATGTGCACTCCATTCGTGCACGCCGGCTCTATTGTCCCCTTCTTAAGGCGCTCTCGCGGCGACTCTGCGATATGTGCTCCTTAACGAGGAGCGATTCGCTTCGCACGGTCAATACGTTTCATCGTCTACTCCGTCGATCAAGGGCCGAATGACCATCTACGTTTGCTAAGTAAATTCTCGCGCACGAACACATTCCTTTCTCGCGCGACAAACGCCACGCCAAGCCACTCGAGCTTATTTTCACACGGAGAAGCGCCGATAATCCGCGGCCGCGCATTCAGATAAAATAGTCAAGGTAGAATCTACATTTTCAAGAGTAGCTACAGGTCAAATTGACTCGCGCTTTGCCTTACCAGAGTTTACCTCCGCGTAGCCGAGCTAACAAAGTTTGTCGGGCAAGCAAATGGACGTGAGCGCGCTCTGTTTACAAAGATGTGCGAATTCCGGTAAAATATAATATCGGTTTCGTCGTCTAACGTCAATTTCACGGGCTAATTAGATGTATTAAAACGTACAATAGTAGCCGATGCGTACGGATATTTACTTGGTATTCACTCCGATGAGCCGCGCGGTAACGATAATTGCTGTTTTATTTGACTTACCAGCATAGGGACTTGAGGGAGGATCCTTGGCCATCGGTATGGTTGGTCCTCTCGATCTCTTGCGTGATCTTCTGGTACTTCTTGTAGCACATCTCGTACTCGTCCTTGACTTTCTGCATGCACGGTGCGTGTCTGAGGAATTCTGCGAACAGAAAGTCGCGTTGAGTACAGAATTTTCTCGCGAAAACGTGGAAAACTATGGATGGAGAGATTTCGCATTCAACATCACAGAACAGAGAAAAAAACAGAGCAGCACGAGCGAGGAGCGAACACTGATTTCGACAATTAATAAAGAAATCGCCTTAATTTATAATTGCACGATAATTGAGATTGACATTTCGAAAAGCTATTACCACACGATCGATCGAAGCGTACATCAGTTATACCATCTCGTGGCGTATTAATTGAAATTCGCCGACCCTTCTGTCACTTTCAATTCCCTCTTCGGAAAGATAACTCGAATAAATGTTTACGCGATCAATAATTAGAAGAGTAGGGAAGACCGGAGACAGTTGACTATCGAGGTGAGTTGACAGGTGAGTTGGTTACCTCTATTACTTTCTAAGAAGTTACAAAATTAAGCAAGCAAAATTTTTAAACATGTCAGTGATGGCTTTGCAATCCCTGCTCGCTTGATTCTGAAATCTGTTAAATAACGGTAGAAATAATCGATTTCGACAACTTATCCCGCTGGCCAAATAGCCTCTACACGTGAACTGATGCATCTGTCCCAGTTAAGCTTCGTGACAGCTTTACCACACTGAGAGAAAAATGTATGATATTTGGAACATAATGGCATAGTAAAAAGATTATAGTTAGGAATATCTTTTTTATAATAAATGTCACTATAATGTTTGTAATATTTACAATATAAACATAGTATAACTGACTCATGTAAAACTTTTACCAAGAATTATAATTATTTGGAATAAAAAACATAGTAAAGTAGCAAATATTAAATGGTAAGAGAAATTAACTATTTTATATAGTCAATACAATTGGAATATTTGGAAAATACTTGGGAAAATATTTGGATACATGTAACTATATCGCCAAAGCGTGCTTTACTATACACACAGAGTAATAAAATGGCGACTATAAATGTGTGTTCATTCTGCTATATCTTCGTGTTTAGATGAACTATAAATATATGTTTGAGGCCAAAACGAACTATAAAATATATTAAGATTATAGTTATTCCAACTATTTTTTTCTCTCAGTGCAGACGATAATGACGGCCGTTTTCCCGGTCTTGTTTACGACATAAGAGCTTGTATCCATCGTGCGCGGCTGATGGTAGCCGGCATGAGGAATCGATGCGCTACTCCTTGCTAACGATTCATTATGTTCAGCCTCTCCGGCTGAGAGTACATTATGAAGAGTCATGCCGGTTCGATCGACCCGCGGACAATCTACGCGATATTCCTGTAATCTCGAGAGTGCCGGATGCATTATTGAGTCTAGTACTATCTCCGACTGGAGACCGACAGTTTGGAATTGCATTGATGCTGCTTGCCCAATTGGCGATGGGCTTTGTCGGGCTGGCGGACTTTACACGTTATTACTCTCGCCGATAACGTGAGATCTACGTGAACCGGCGGAATGCCTGAAATGCGGGTCACGACCGAACCGAAAAAAATCCCGATTGCATTTCGATAGAAGGATTGGTCGTAAAGTGACCGTTTGCGATAAAGGACGTAACAAGTGCCCCTTCTATCCTCTCCAATCGTTTATCTCTGTCGATTTTCTATGCCTTTCTCAAATTTCATTTTCGCTTTCCCTAAAAATATATGAATGCACTAATGTTTGTATTATATCGTGCACATAAAATGTGGAAAATGTAATTAGAAAGATGTGTTTACTGTCGCTTCCTTTACATTGGCTCGTTTCACATACTGAGAGAAAAAATATTAAAAATAATATTCATTCGCGGTGAGTATTATAGTAACATATTGAAGCTAAATTCTTTTATTTAAGCAGACAATTGCTTTCACAAAAAGGCTTTGTTTACACCGAGAAAAAGAAATATTTAAAAATTGATTTGGATTCATTATAAAGTTTCTTCGCGAAAATAAACTTTATATCTCACACGAATAAATTCAAGTGTTTTTTCTCAGTGTAAGAAAATATATACTTCCTTAGGTGGGAGAAGTGTGTTTTATATCAGTATAAGTAAATATGTGTAAATAAATATATCATTAGTACCCACCGAAATAAATATTTCTTATTTCTTAGACATTTTTTTATGCTCTCAGTGCACGACAAATTACCATTGACTGATTGTGATTCCGCGGAGAAGCAACTCTCGACAATTACATCACGACTTGAACGAACAATATTCCGAATCAATTCGATAATTTAAGCTGGAGAGCTTAAACTCTCTTAACTTAAGACTCACCGTCTTGGTACGGACCGTCTTGGCAGAGCTCCATGATGGCCATGTTGGTGCCGGTATAGAGCGCGTTGAAGTGATCCCTCTCCTTCTCCTTCATGCAATTGATCGTGTACCTTTTGATGCAGTTCATACCAGCCTCGAGGTCCCTGCGACAAAAGCAAAAAAAGATGGCCCGTTATTTAGATGCTCGCTGCGGATTTGCATTTTGGGACCGACGGTAGAAGGCTGTCTAGAAGGATGTCCCCTGACTTATTAATAGAGGCACGCTACACGAAGAACTGCGCACACCGTGGCTATATACGTACTTCGCGAAGTCTGGCGCTACATTTAAGCCGACGATAACAACATCACTGAGCAACGTCAATGGAATACCTGCCAAACTGTTTTTCCACTTAATCTTTGCAGAATATCTCCGTTTAAATCGTTACAACGCAAACGTAACAACTATTTCTGGGAATATATATGGGGATAACTTTCAATATTTACTACCGTTCGTCAATTTTAGCAATAAGGAATAACATGGGACAATTTCGAGCTTCCGAAAACACGACGTAGCCACGCTGAGAGAAAGAGTATCCCAATAGATAATATTTATTTGGTGAATGTATAACATATTTACTTAAATTCTCTTATTTAGATTGAGTAAACGATTGCTTTTGTGAAAACTAGACTTTTAAAAAAATGTCTATTTTCTTATTTGAAAAATATTTTGTATTAGTTTTTAAACTGCCCGTCATTGGCTGGGGCTTCTTGTATCTAAAGCATCCACACTTGAATTATTACGAAGTGTCAAAGGGATGAAATCAGGAGAAGAAGAGGTGGAGTGTCCAGGTTTCATAGCGGCCTGTATTTCCCGCAAGGTCCTAGAGAGTAACTATGCAAAAGGTCCAGATCGGTCAAAGGGTTTAGGAGTTAATAGAGAACACATACAGGCAGACATTCTATTTTTTTATGTATATAAATTGATGTAAATATGTTATTAGCAACCGAGTGCAAAAAGCGGCGTTTCCTACCTCTTAGATTTTTCTTTCAGCGCGGCAATATCTCGATCCGTTTGTAGTAACTCTCGCGGGCGACGCGATAACGAAGAATTACCGCGTAGTTTCGTTTTCCTTCTAAATATTTTTCCGCAGAGTACATCTCCTTCTTCGCCGAGACCGATTCAATCGTTCTCGATCTCGAGCGCATCGGTAGTACCGTAATTAATTGCCGCCATATCCCCAGAGCAAGAGACACAGGAAAACACGAGCGGGAGAACACACCATCGTCGCGCGCTTCCTGGGATCGCGGGGACGTGAAATCGAATCAAATGAACATCGAGAGCGAGTCGACGTTTGCGCGGCGCGCGGTTGAAGTTTCCCGAACGTTCTCCGGCATAGCGCGAGCTATTAATAACGTGCGTGTGCGTTTCGTCTTTCCCTCCAAATCGATTACGCAAAATCAGCCGCAGACTGCCTCGGTCAGCGCAAAACACAAGAGTGCCCGTGGCCGACGCGACCACCTTCCGACGGTCTTCGTCATCTCCGATGGCGTTGTCGCTACGACCGCGGAGCGGAACGCGAGCGCAACGGGCAGCACATCCTGATTAATAATTTGTCGTATTGGCTTTTGGCCGGCGGGTAAGCCGGGCTCGAATGAAATTTAAAGTTCTATGAAACGAGCCGAATTTCCACGGCGCGGCGCGCACGGCGAACAGACTAAATTGCAATCGTAATAAGATTCTTCGGCGAATACGCTGAAAATATCGCGCGAAATATCCGGCAGCTTGCATGCAATCATCCACTCAATTACATACGTAGCCCGTCTCTCGCGCCCGTCGACTCGGTCGAGAGAGAGAGAGAGAGAAAGAGAGAGGGGGGAGGAAGGGAGGGAGGAAGAGAGGATGAAAGAGAAAGAGATTCGAGCGATCGAGCATCGCTCGTTGGGTGATAAGCCGGCACGGACTCGATACGATCGCGAAATTCGGACGAATATAATGGACTAAGGCAGATAGGAGCATGTCGGATATTATTTTCCGGCGTTCCAATTTCGCGAGAGAGAGAGACCATCCGAAGAACTTTCCTTCTACTCTCTTCTCTTCCTTCTCCCCCTCCTCCTCTTTCTCCATGTTCGCGGCATGAATCGGATTTTGTTGGGGTATTAACAATAAATTATTCGCGGAAAACCCTTTTGTGTTTTACGCCGTTAGAGATACTCTCCGCCGCGCGGTTAACGAGAACTCAAATTGTAAATTTCAATAATGAAAACGCGCGGCGGTATTGTTCGGTGATGAATCCGCGATACCCGCGAAAAGAGGAAGCGCCGCGCGCACTTGCATCTGTCCGGCTCCTTTAATTTCCCGCGATATCACAATTAGCGCGATTAACCCCGCGAAGAATTCCGCGCTTTCTCAGCCGTACTTAAAATTGATACGAACTGCGACGGGGAACGACCGCGCGTTTCTCTCGCGGCGAAAAATTTCCCCGTGGCGAGCAGGGATGGAAAACGAGGGTGAATGGGACGAGGAGGTGGAAATAGAGGAGATGGAGATCAAGAAGAAGAAGAAGAGAAGGAAGCGAAGAAGAAGAAGAAGGTCGTCACGAATTCTCCGTGAAACGGAGCGTCACGGAGAAGCGCACCGACGTCCTCATGGAACATGTAAAGGCGACGAATAACAACGGACGTTTCCGTTTAAAGAGATCGTCCGGACGAAGAAACTCACGGGCATAGTTTGTTGAATTCCTCCTTTTTCGTGACGAGACTCAGGTCGTTGTTGTTGATTCTCTCAAGGGGCCTGGCGCACCTCACGAGCTCGTCGCGTCCGCACTCTTCAGCACCTCGGCAGCTAGCGAGCACTGAAACAGAAACGCGATAATCGGGTTAGCTAAGGAGAGAAGGCGAGCTAACGGAGGACAGAAAGAGAAAGACAGAGTAAGCGAAAGACAGAGAGAAGG
>NW_022639501.1:1158864-1159870 GCF_010583005.1 Odontomachus brunneus | reverse complement strand
AGAGAAGGGGGGGGGGGAGAGAGAGAGAAACATGGTCGACTCACGAATGTAAGAGGCAACAGGGATTCGATACGTCGACCCCATCGATAACAACGTTTATTAGTAGGGAATCGCAAAGAGCACTGTTTCTCGAATTCGATTAAGCGCGCGGGCGCGCACGGAATCGATGTTGCCGTGTGATTGCAGCGGAAATATCAAACAAGTTTAATTGACGTGGAAACAATGCAGATTGCAATGCCTGAAACTTCATACTACGGGGAGAGCCCAATATTCTCTCATTTCGATAGAATTGTCATATTCGTACACCAACGTGGTGGGAAGGGGTAAAGAGAGGGAGAGAGAGAGAGAGGCTGTTTCTATCTCGAGACTCTCTCTCTCTCTCTTTTTCTCTCGGTTCGAGTTTCGTCGCTTTATATATACACCGGAGAAAAGACCCCGCACAAAACCTATGGAAAATGGTTTTCGGTCAAATTGGCTGAAATTTCACTATGTTATAGTTTTCGCCATGCTGATAAAAAGTTATCATTGCACCAAGTCCCAAAAGTCAATATTTCCCAAGATATAAAGGGTCAAAGTAGTGAAATATGGTCATCCGCACTGAGAGAAAAATGTATGATATTTGGAACTATAACGGCATAGTAAAAAGATTACAGTTAGAAAGGTAATTTTTATAGTAAATGTTACCATAATATTTACAATATGAGCATAGTTTAACTGACCCGTGCAAAATTTTTACCAAGAATTATATATATATATATATATATATATATATATATATATATATATAATTCTTGGTAAAAATTTTGCACGGGTCAGTTAAACTATGCTCATATTGTAAATATTATGGTAACATTTACTATAAAAATTACCTTTCTAACTGTAATCTTTTTACTATGCCGTTATAGTTCCAAATATCATACATTTTTCTCTCAGTGCGGATGACCATATTTCACTACTTTGACCCTTTATATCTTGGGAAATATTGACTTTTGGGACTTGGTGCAAT
>NW_022639501.1:1156961-1158655 GCF_010583005.1 Odontomachus brunneus | reverse complement strand
TATATATATATATATATATATATATATATATATATATATATATATATAATTATTTGAAATAAAAACTATAATAAGGTAGCAAATATTGAATGGTAAGAGAAATTAACTATTTTATATAGTCAATACAATTGGAATATTTGGCAAATATAGGTACATGTAACTATATTCCCAAAAGATGCTTTACCATATACAGGGTGTCTCAACTCTGCTTCGGGCATTTTGTGGGGACGTAGAACAGGTTGAGGTGAACACAAAAGTCCTATATCGTTTTGCGATATTCGCAATAATTATCGAGATATTAATTGTAGAAAACTTGTAAATGATCATGCAGAATATGGTAAATGAGTTATAGTAACGACGACTGCCATCGCTACTATACTTTAGGTCAAATTGAACAAAAAAGTCCTCTACCATTTTCCAAATAATCACATAGATTTTTAATTATTAATTAAAGAAGATTATTACACGATTTTGCGTGATCATCTTCTTTAATTAATAATTAAAAATCTATGTTTGAGGCCAAAACGAACTATAAAATATAGTGAGATTATAGTTATTTCAACTATTTTTTTCTCTCAGTGCATATTTCACTACTTTGACCCTTTATATCTTGGGAAATATTGACTTTTGGGACTTGGTGCAATGATAACTTTTTATCAGCCTGGCGAAAACTATAACATAGTGAAATTTCAGCCAATTTGACCGAAAACCATTTTCTATAGGTTTTGTGCGGGGTCCTTTCCATCACTTTGTGTGGGAACAAAAATTTATATAAATCAAGAAAAGATCGTATTCTTTAAATATTTCGAGTCGCGGCGCGGAAGCTTCATTACGAATTAATCAAAACGGATTTCTCCGTCGACGATTTATTTCCTTATAGCTTAATTCGCGCGCAGAAAAAAAAGGAACAAGAAGATCTCATATTTTTCAATCGCTTGTGACTCAGATTTATCGAGCGCCCCCCCCCCCACTTCCCTTATCTTTCCCACCAAGTTGGCGTGCGCATATATGTATATGTCTCTTGTATCTGAATTTTGAAAATGAAATTACACCTCGCACTGCGCGTACACAGACCGCGCGCGACCCACATACACCAACGCGCACCCACACGACAGCCGCGCGCAAAAGCACACGTGCACACACGTAAGATGCGCGTCGGTCCCGTGTGTGTATCGGTCACACACAAATTCGGGATGCGGGATAAAAAACACAGGAAATGCATTCGCCGGCCCGGCTAATGATGACGAATGGCGCGCGATATTATCACGGCGTCATGTGCCGTTGGCGAAAAACCATTCGTTCATATTAGGAGGTTGATTTGGATTTAATGGGCGCATCGTTTGCTCAGTTTAGCCGCGCTTTCGTCGCGCTTTTCGACCAACTTTTGCCAATTCATTAGCAATTACGTCGCGTGTACAATTTGTAAAGCGTTACATGTGCTTCCCGCGCGCCACACGCGAAATCCCTGAGAAAGCGCCCTTAATCTTAATAACGAATTTTCGCGTCGATTTTGTGTGTGCAGGAGAGACTGGGACTTAGATGCCCTACACTGTAAAAACTGATGTGTTAAATTTAACACATTTCGTGTGTCCCAAATCATCCACTCTCATTTATGTGTACATTTAACACAAAACAAATGTGTTAAAAAAGTAACACGCATAATATGGAAAAAATTAACACAAGAATTTAACACT
>NW_022639501.1:1143524-1156951 GCF_010583005.1 Odontomachus brunneus | reverse complement strand
CATCTTCTTTAATTAATAATTAAAAATCTATGTTTGAGGCCAAAACGAACTATAAAATATAGTGAGATTATAGTTATTTCAACTATTTTTTTCTCTCAGTGCATATTTCACTACTTTGACCCTTTATATCTTGGGAAATATTGACTTTTGGGACTTGGTGCAATGATAACTTTTTATCAGCCTGGCGAAAACTATAACATAGTGAAATTTCAGCCAATTTGACCGAAAACCATTTTCTATAGGTTTTGTGCGGGGTCCTTTCCATCACTTTGTGTGGGAACAAAAATTTATATAAATCAAGAAAAGATCGTATTCTTTAAATATTTCGAGTCGCGGCGCGGAAGCTTCATTACGAATTAATCAAAACGGATTTCTCCGTCGACGATTTATTTCCTTATAGCTTAATTCGCGCGCAGAAAAAAAAGGAACAAGAAGATCTCATATTTTTCAATCGCTTGTGACTCAGATTTATCGAGCGCCCCCCCCCCCACTTCCCTTATCTTTCCCACCAAGTTGGCGTGCGCATATATGTATATGTCTCTTGTATCTGAATTTTGAAAATGAAATTACACCTCGCACTGCGCGTACACAGACCGCGCGCGACCCACATACACCAACGCGCACCCACACGACAGCCGCGCGCAAAAGCACACGTGCACACACGTAAGATGCGCGTCGGTCCCGTGTGTGTATCGGTCACACACAAATTCGGGATGCGGGATAAAAAACACAGGAAATGCATTCGCCGGCCCGGCTAATGATGACGAATGGCGCGCGATATTATCACGGCGTCATGTGCCGTTGGCGAAAAACCATTCGTTCATATTAGGAGGTTGATTTGGATTTAATGGGCGCATCGTTTGCTCAGTTTAGCCGCGCTTTCGTCGCGCTTTTCGACCAACTTTTGCCAATTCATTAGCAATTACGTCGCGTGTACAATTTGTAAAGCGTTACATGTGCTTCCCGCGCGCCACACGCGAAATCCCTGAGAAAGCGCCCTTAATCTTAATAACGAATTTTCGCGTCGATTTTGTGTGTGCAGGAGAGACTGGGACTTAGATGCCCTACACTGTAAAAACTGATGTGTTAAATTTAACACATTTCGTGTGTCCCAAATCATCCACTCTCATTTATGTGTACATTTAACACAAAACAAATGTGTTAAAAAAGTAACACGCATAATATGGAAAAAATTAACACAAGAATTTAACACTTGAATATCGTTAGGAATCACAGATTGTTAAATTGACATATTAAATATGTCAGATATAGATTATGTCAATTTAACATTTTCATCAAAATCGTAGATTAATACTTTTCTCACACGTTAAAGTAACGTTTTATTTTAGTTAATATAACATTATACATATGTCAATTTAATACAAACTGCGATTCTTGACGATATTCAAGTGTTAAATTCTTTACATATTATGCGTGTTACTTTTTACCATATTTGTTTTGTGTTAAATTTACACATAAATGAGAGTGGATGATTTGGGACACATAATATGTTAAATTTAACACATCAGTTTTTACAGTGTACATTTTAGAATTTCGAAATTACAACTTCTCAGGCAACTAATTGTTGTGACTGACTGTATAAACATAATAGAGGCGATCTTCTTCTATGCATTAATATGCCCACCATGACGCTGTTAACCGTATATTTTGTTTTGTGATAACCAAATTAGCCATTTTTCCCTGGTACCGAGTTCAGTTGCTCGGTAGCGCGGGATAACAAGGCCACATATAAGATACGTATCTTGATTAGTGGTTCCGGAGTCTCCGCGAAAGGCCTTCACGGTCCTTCTGCCCGGCTATTAAATATGGGCCAACTTTAATTCGTTCGTCTGTATGCTCTATTTCAATCATTTTGTGAGTGAAAATTGCATTTATTATTAAAAATAGTATACACTTAAATAACATACACTTGCAAGAAATTTCACTCTAGTAATACATAGTTTAATTTTATTCACGATAAAGAATATTAATATGAAATTTCGAGAGAGACTCGAAAATTTACTTTGCTCAAATCAGTTTCTTCCATTTCGTAATATTATTCCGATTTTAATAAAACTCAGAAGAGTATTTGTGTTCCAAGAGGGTCATTTCGCGATTTTGTATGTACCAACTATTTCTCTCAAGATAAATGCAAAAAAAAATAGATGAGCAATATACTCCTAGAGCCATATAGCCCGGGTCTTCCCTACAGTCTCGACTCCGAAATAAATATATCTCGAGGAAGCTGTGTCATTTATTACACAATCCCTTAATATCCCGCGTTAATAAACGTCTCTCGGCAGCGAAGCTCGAATTGAAATTAACTCGAAAACTATCGGTGCCCCGAGATTTTCATCAAGGCGGGGTCGTCTCCAATCTGGCCTCTGAGAATTATCTGTCATACAAATTAAGACGGGAACAGACAAGCTGTATAAATACCGCGAACAGAGCGTCCCGCGCGTCCGCCTTTTGCAAAGGGACGCTGCGAATTTCGTAAACGTTTCCTTACGAATTATTAAGCGTCCGCGAGAGGTTTACACCTCCGTCGTAATAAACAAGCCATCGAGAGGGGCGGGAGTGGGTGGATGAAGAGGGAGGGGGAACGAGGTCAAGATCGACTTTTCGCTCTCGACACCGCCAAATGAACTTATAACTTCCGCTCGAAACCGATTACCCGGAAGTGCCACTTTCCAGGTAATAAAAGAGAACTGCCGGCAAGGCCGCTGCTGCACCTCGTCTCTCGCTCTGTGTATCACCCGCAACTTTTCCTCCCTTCCTCGTCCTCCTCTCCTCCCTCTTCTGCTGCACCGTTCCTACATTTGCCCGAGTGTGGGATTAATGGAAAGTAATGGAGAGCAACATCGCGCGCGCGCGCGCGTACTTGCGACATTGTGGCGCGGAATTAAAATGACTAATTATATGAGAGAGAGAGAGAGAGAGAAAAAAAAAAGTGAAGGCTACGCGAGCCATAATTAAGTTTATCGACCTACAGAAATAGGACCCGGCAGAGAATACGATGAGGGATGACACTAGAATTTACTCCGACCGACAAGTTGGCCTTCGACGTTGCAAGAAACCCGGGCGCATCTCGGTAATATCTTAAATATTAACACTCGGCAACTCTCCCGACGAACTTTGCCGAAATAACAAGATGTTGCATAATTAAAGCGCGTTCGAAATGAATCCGGATTGCCTCGATATACCTTGTCAATTATTCCGCCGCCGGTCGAGATGTCTCTCATTGTCCGAAGATTTTTTAGGTGGTCGCGATAAAAACGAAAGTGGAACACGATGTCAATAAAAAAAAGAAGAATGTACGATAGAGAGAGAGTGGATTACAGACGACTTGACTGTGTCAGAAAAGTCCAATAAAACTTTTGGTGCCGCGGCGAATTTTCGCGCAGTTATTTCTACACTGCCAGGGCGTGCTTTCGGGAAGTCACGCTTCCAATAACTCAAAATGGATTACTCGCTCGCGTGCCATATCAAATAATCTTTATGACCCGCGATCTGCGCGCGCGGCCATCCGTTGGAATAAACATTGCAAATTAATGTTTGTAGTCGCTCGTTGTTGCGTCCGCTACCAAGACGAGATTGTTAAAGCATCCGACGATAAACATAGTTCTCGTCAGATTTGGAGAAGAATCTCATATTTCTCCTCCTAAATTCATCGTTCACTTCAACAAGCTGAAACTTCTTCAAGAGAAAAGGTGAAAAAAAAATGAAAGAAAAAAAGAAGAAGAAAGGGCCGAGTATTATTATGGGATCCCCTGCAAGAGAGCTGACTCTCAGCAGCTTCAGTAAGAACATTCATTAAATTTTCCACCTTATCAAGTAATTACTGTATTTAACGTCGTAACTTAAAACACTTCAAATACGACGCAAATTCGTGATACTTCCGGAGGCTGGACGAGACTTGCAGCGCGGGACGTCAACGAAATTATCAATGAAATAACAAACAACACATACAGACCGCTCCGAAACAACGTTAACACTTGTATGAAAGTAACTTTTTCTCCATATGAGTGTTGACATTTTTCTTAAGCAAATTCTCCATACGCAACGTTTCTTTTCTTTTCAAGTTCCACAACATCTGTTTAATTTTAACTACTAGTTAAGTTCCAATAGTGATTGGTTAATTCTGATTAACTCTTTTTAACCCATTAAGGCCCAAGAGAAAAGCACTAAGGATAGGCTTTCAAAAACCATCTAAATTAGGGCAAAACGTCGAAATCTGTTAAAAAGTGAAAAAAATTTGTATTGGATTTCAAAATTCAAGATGTCGGACCAATAAGTCGGCCCGAAAATTTGAAATTTTTACTTATTTGAGTGAAGATCCGTATAGGGAGGGTTTTGGGTTCGCTGAGTATGAATATGCACTTATTTTTTCAAAATTTTTCAAAACGTACTTTCATTGAAATAAATCAAAATTAAAAATTTTTGGCCGCCATATTGATTTTTAAAGTCAAAAAACCATTTTTCTTCTACAGTCTGCTAAAGTATGATGTTTTGCTCCAAAACAAACACCTTCCAAAGGTAGCTTATAATTTGATTGGATTTTTCGCAAAATAACAAAACTATATCAAATTTTCGCATTTTTGGGCGGCCACATGAGATCCGCCATTACGAATTTTGAAAAAATAAGTGCATATTCATACTCAGCGAACCCCAAACTTCCCCTATACGGATTTTCATTCAAATAGGTCAAAATTTCAAATTTTCGGGCCGACATATTGGTTCACCATCTTAAATTTTGAAATCCAACAAATTTTTTTTCACTTTTTAACAAATTTCGACGTTTTCCTCTAATTTAGGTGATTTTTGAAAGCCTATCCTTAGCGGTTTTCTCTTGGGCCTTAATGGATTAATGTCAAATGCGATGGTCAAGTTTAATGGAATAATCAACCTGTTAAGTTAACTGGAGGTTGTGGAACCGGGCCTAAGTCTGTTTGTAATGCTATGCCACGATAATAGGTTTATACTTTTTAGCTGAACCGATGCAAAATGTACTTGTCTCACTCCAGCTCATTGCGCACCAGTTCAGACAATTCAGCTGAAAAGAACAGACCTAACACAGTGAACGCACGCACGTATTATGTTATCGCGGTACAAACACGGGGCCACGATTGGAACGCCGCGCCATCCCGTTCGGCCCGAAAGGGGTTGAAGGGGAGGAGGCGCGGTCGTCACATTTGCCGGGTAAACTCTTATCGAGCGGAGAAATTGCATTCCGCAGGACAAAGCGCACGCGAGTCCCGCAGGAGGGGAGGGCGTGTGCGGCACGCAACGAGCGTGTACGGTTCGGCGATGCGTGCTACGAGCTCCCTCGCGAAATCCCCCACGCGACGCGCGCCCGACCTCGGCGCCATTAAATTTAATTACAAACTATCGAAATTATTGGAAGGCTCGTCGGGCCGGCTACACGGTAACGACCTGGGGGTGGGGGAGGGGGAGAGGGAAAGGGTCGCGCCCGCGAAACTGCCCCATGGCGGCGCGAGATCGTTTTGTAAAGCGCGTGCAACAATGGAACGGCGCATCTGCGCGATAAATCCGCGGCAGTCCGTCCTTCGGCAATTAATAGATAGCGTTATCCGGACGATTTGTCAGAATTTATGGAGCCGCCGATTTAAACGGCCGCTGACGCCCCCTCGCGCTGAAAAGCGACCGGCCTTGGAGCAGGCGCGCAGAAACGGCACGTGTCGTTTGGTCCTCTTTTCCTTTGGGCAGCTCGTTCCCTCTGACGGCGGCGGGAATCGCGATTTTAACGATCCCTTTCGTGATGTAACATCGCGTCGTCGTACTTGACGGACTCTACGAGGGGGAGAGATTCAACCGGGAGAAATTCGTAGTAGATATCATATGGATAAGACGTGTGCCTCCGCGTTGCTCGCGCTTCTCCCCGAGGAAGTACGTCGTCCGGGGGTTGAAATGCGTCTCGACGTAATGGTAAAAATTTTGCGAAAATATATGGGAAATCGCGAGCTCAGTTTCGCGTCCTCGCATCGATTCGCGACGATTAAACGTTGATATGCAGTCTTACTCATAGCGCGCGGTCATTCTTAGTCATGAATATATATATATATATATATATATATATATATATATATATATATATATATATATGCCGTAACCCGTCATATATATATATGTCGTAACCTATTTTCTTGTTACCGATCGTGTTTCGTTCTCCAACTCTTCTTCTTGCTTTCTCCTAGTCGGCTAAGGTATCACTCGTGAAAAGAGTATCGGCTTATAAGAGAACAGTTTCATGTAACATTAACTCCGCGCCAGTGATTCTCCAGTCGGAGGAGTCAAATTATTCAGAATATTTCAAATTGACAGCTTCGCGATTCCAATTTAAGGTAAAGATCGCGTTAGCGATTTAGCCAAATCCGCGATAATATAATCAAATTAACATCTCCATTTTCAATCTCGACACTCGTACGTTCGCGAGTCGCGTCGAATCTGCGCAACATAATTAGTCACGCCGATCTGTCTGTTACATCTGTTTACCACGGTTGGCGCGGTGGCCGAAACAAACGGTTTTACGTAATCCACAACTTAATTTCACGTGATAAACAGCCGTTTTTACGTCGGTAGACGCTCGACAATATATTTTCAATTGTCTTGTTCTCACACTGTTTTCTTTATGCGCGATTCGGCTCGGCGTGACTTTTTCTGCCGGCGAGCCGTACGAGTCATACGACGGGAATTCGCCACGCCGATTGTAAAATCAACCTGTCCTGGGCTTTGCTCAATGAGCGGCTGATGGGCGCATACATACTCACGCGTATACCTCGTGTGCGTGTGATTATCTAAATACACGGCATTCACTTACTTACTCACTCACTCACTCACTCACACGCGCGGCTGTAACAGGAAGAGGTTGAGGCTCGTATTTATAACGAGGCGAGACGAGACCATCGTACGATGTCGGCACGACCAATCATGAGGCATTTCGTAGGCTGGCCTTGCGGTTGTTATAAACGCGCGTGTATACACGCAGCACGACTGTGTGAAATCGGCGAGACACGTGTGTCATGCGTTCGCGAATCGTACGACATGCCTTATCTGCGTCCTCGCAGCGAAAAGTCGATTAAGAGAGGACACGATTTCGCGCGAGTGTTTACTCTTTTTCCACTTGAGGAGCAAGAATATCAGAAAAGCGTTGTTCTTCCCGCGTTCGTCTTATTTCTTGAATTTCCATTTCGTCGCCCTTTCGGCCTTTCACGGGGAAGATAAAAGAAAACTGTCGAAATGGGCTCTTTTAAAAATGACTAAGCTCCTTGCAGTAATTTGATTTTCCAAATTTTCAGAGCGACTGAGGATAAGAGAGAGAAGGAGAGTGCAAAAGAGAAACCGTTACTTGCACAAAATTTCCTACAACCGTCGGTATATCTGCAAACTTATTGGCGCGGGAGGATGAGACCGATATTACAGTCGCGATCTACGCCGCCGTAGTTTTATCACGTTGAAAGTTACTTCTTTGACGTAATGGGAGTAGTTTCTCCGACGTAATGAAGAATCGGAAAACATTACAGAAAGTTCTATATATATCCTCCAATCTATATATTCATAAATGCACTCGTATGAAAATTCGTAAACATTGAGAAGTCGCTTTCTCGGTATGGAAGTGGCGTGTCACCACGAGATCACGGATAAGGTGAGATATTGACGGACAGGCGACAATTTCCCTGGAAGTGGCGCGATAACATCTCGATTCGTGTCAATTCTCGCACTAATATCATGATTAACTCTGTCGTTATTTTTTCACCTTCGCGACTCCGTGAGCCGATAGCGTGAGATATTGCCTTTTCTCGGACATGCGACTACTCCCTCCACACCAAACACCTGCCCGTCTCATCAGCGCAACGATATTCATTTTGTTGACGTGTCACAGTGACGTGGGATCGTATCAGTCACTCTAACTCCATTACAGCAGCGAAAATAATCCGCAACCGGAGATATTCTTCGGGACGGATCGTCCTGCCGAAAGGCGCGAGATTGGGTCGACGAGGATCGAAACGGCGTAATTTCGGAGGTGTGGACTGGTCTTTGGACACCCGAATAGACTTTCACGATCACGTGAGACAATTGATTTTACAGTTATTTTAGTCACATTTAAGAAGCCGCGAATATGTCGCATTGCATTAATCGTTAAATTTACATCACACAATGATGCGAGTTCTGTATTATATCGATGCGGCACGAGATTTATATTGTAATCCTAAACAAAATAGTAAAACTCGTGACTCATGTTTTCATAAGACTCGCAAGAACTTATGAGTAGATCTGCAATTCTATGCGGACCGTATTTCATATGATAACTCGTAAATATTTACGATTTTTTTTTGTTTCTTTTCATATTTGCTTAGAATTACTTAGTATTAGTTACTAATTGCACACAGTTACTCTCAGATTCTCGTGTCACATTTTACGTAACACTTACGTGACATTTTACGTCACTTTTTTTCGAGCAAACTTTAATCACTTTTTTCATATTTCTTTCGCATTTTTATGTCGCCATCCTATGGAATAAATATGAGTGTCATATGAACCATTCATGAGGAATGCAACCTTTACATATCGCGAGGTTACTGTCAAATTTACACCTGTCTCTATCTAACAAGGAACCCCACATAGGTGTTTAGCTCCGATTTGGATGAGTTTAAAATATATTGTAATTCAGATCAAAAGAAGAGACATGTATTTTTTTATACGTGCCTACACTAAGAAAAAAATACTTAAAAATTTATTTGTAACATATAAAGTTTATTTCTATAAAATAAAGTTTATTTTTCTAAAATAAAGTTTATTTCTGTAAAATAAATTTTTATCACACAAATGTATTTTTAAGTATTTTTTTCTCAGTGCAAGCGGACTTTTAGGGGACAAAACACCCCTTTGAAAATAATCGGTTTTTTCTTTAGGCGCATGTTTCGTCAAAATTATAAGAGATAAAAAAAATTTTCTAGACAAAAATTAAATGGTTTTAAGAGTACTTTACAATGACAAAAGATCAGATATTTGAAAACACCCCTTTGAAAATAATCGGTTTTTTCTTTAGACGCATGTTTCGTCAAAATTATAAGAGATAAAAAAAATTTTCTAGACAAAAATTAAATGGTTTTAAGAGTACTTTACAATGACAAAAGATCAGATATTTGAAAACGGTAAAGTGGTGGAAGTATGTTGACAATCATAATATTTTTCAAATATTAAATTTTGTCATTACAAAGTACTCATAAAACCATTTAATTTTTGTCTAGAAAATTTGTTTCTATCTCTTATACTTTTGACGAAACCTCCTAAAGAAAAAAAAAACGATTTTTTTCAAAGGGGTGTTTTGCCCCCTAAAAGTCCGCCTGAGCACGTATAAAAAAAATACGTGTCTCTTCTTTTGGTCTGAATTACAATATATTTTAAGCTCATCCAAATCGGAGCTAAATGCTTATGCGAGGTTCCTTGTAAGTACGAGAGAAAGAAAGAGACAGAAAGAGAGAGAGAGAGAGAGAGAGAGAGAGAGAGAGAGAGAGAATGTGAGAAAGAGAGAGAAAATAGATATCCCCACTTGGAGAAGAATTTCCATGCCCGAATGCGCAAAGATTGCGGAGATCACTTCTCTCGCGTGCCGCCGCGGATCCGAAATTAGATCCGCGTCAATCTTCGACCTGGGATACACACGCGCACAACTGGGCCCATCCTACTTTGATCTAAAGCCGAGACCCCGCTTCAGGATTCTAACGACAATACACGGCCTAGACGGGTGGCAAGTAATCGGCACGAATAACCCCCTAGGCTGTGGTGTCCATTGTCCATAACCATGATAGGAGAATCCATTGTCCCTCATTTCGTGAGAGCGACGAGTAACTCCGCAGGATGGAATTTCGCGAGGCGCCGGCTGATTGACGTTAGGTACAATTAGGTTAATGAAATTTCTGCCGACTTGGCGTTATCCGACACACGGCGGCATACCGAGATAGACTAAACGACGATGATAAGGGTGATAAGGTCGGTCGGTCGGTCGGTCGGTCTGTCGGTCGCGCCACGCGGCTCCCCCGCAGAGGAGAGTGGACAATATGTTAAAATCGTTAGAGCAAGTGAGTATCCGCTCACGTTATCTTATCTCCTTCTCGCTCAGTCGTGCGTGTTACGCGTATAGGCTTAGCTTAAACGGCAAAACGGCTCAGGCTTTAATATCGCGTTCTCAGCTCGCGAGACGAATGAACGGACGGACGAACGGATAGATGGATGACGATGACCCTGCGAGTTCTCTCTCTATCTTTCTCTCTCTCTCTCTCTCTCTCTCTCTCTCTCTCGTGCTATCGTGTCTATCGTCGCGTGACTGACCTAGGCGCGGAATGGCCGCCACATATAATGAATAACGCGCGATTCACCACCGCTGTGTGCGTGCTTTTGTTTCTTTTTTTTATCCTCTCGCGAGAGCGTGAAAGAAAGAGAGAGAGATAGAGAGAAATAACACGCGGAGCTAATTCAACGCGCCGAGTTATTTTATACTCTGAGCCGAGAGAGCCCCGGGAAATTTTGTACGCGGCTCACTCGCGCGCGCGCGTAATGGCAAAAGTTGAAATAATGGCACGAAAGAGAAGCCCCGACAATACATGCGAATACAAGCTAAACATCAGATAGCTAAGTTCAAAGATCCATTAGCGGGGTCCACGATCGGGGTTTCCTCTGCATCTCGTGTTCGGGTATTAATGAGAATGGTCGCGCGAATCTCTGATGCGAATTTTTCTTGGGCCGTATCAATGGTCGTTACTTGAACTTGCCCCAGGCGAGATACTCAGAGATTTGAATTCAGAGGTAGATGTGAATCTTTCAGCTGAATCACGACTGCAAATGTAACGTCACACATATATCCTATAATTCAAGTGAAAAATCTATCTCTGAATTCATATCTGTACTAAGAGAAAAGAATGATTATTGCTACCAAAAAATTATAATTGCTCTTGGCTCTAATCATATTTTTTGATTGTTCTAACACAAAAATTGTAGTGCATATAATTGCATAAAATGCATAAAATTGTAATAGCATATAAGGTTGTTATCGTTAACGTTATAACAGAACTTACAAGGAAACCCACAAGTGTCCGCCTCTGATTTTTATAAACTTGTAATATGTTGTACTTTAGATCAAAATAACAGATTTTATTATATGTGCCCTTTCGCAAGTTTTTGGAGTAAAATACTCCTTCGAGAAAAAAAGAAAATCGATTTTTTTCATTTGAAGGAAATATAATAAAAACTATAAAAGATAGAAAAAAATATTTTGAATAAAAGTTGAATGGATTAAAGAGTACTTTACAGAAATTATTTTAATAATTATAATAAGAAGTGATGGGGGAAATTTAACAAAAAAAAATTTTTTTCAAATAATTTCTGTAAAGTACTCTTCAAACCATTCAACTTTTATTCAAAATATTTTTTTCTATCTCTTATAGTTTTCATTATATTCCCTTTGAATAAAAAATCGATTTTCTTCAAAGGAGTATTTCACCCCCTAAACTTGCGAAAGGACACATATAATAAAAAACTTATCTGTTATTTTGATCTAAAGTACAATATATTACAAGTTCATAAAAATCGGAGGCGGACAATTATGTGGGTTTCCTTGTTAGTAAAAAATTGGTTTTCCATAATTTACGGTCATTCTTTCTCTACGCGACTTCACTTAAAAATATCAAACATTTCTTTCTCAGTGTAAGTATCTCACGTAGAAAAAGTTTCAAGTAATGACTGTTAACATGAATTCTTATGTGTCTCGCGAAGCAGACGGAACTCTCGCTCGCACACGTGCATGTGTGTGTGTATGTGTGTGTGTGCCGGGTCGCGATTAACGGGTCAAACAAATTTGGAGAGAGCGCTAAGGGATGACACGCGTGCGATAATACGATAAAACAGATCCTGGTTCACGTATATTACGTAGCGTCTCTGCGAGCGAGTAATCTAATCGACACACTGCGTTAAGCCACGACGGTGTATCCGGGTATAAAACCCCGGTATTCTCATCTCGTTAAACGCGACCTCCCGGCGCGGCCTCCGATGAAATTCGGCTGTTCTTTTTCGGCATCGCATTTTAACGTGCCTCACGGCTATATTAAACGCGTCTTGTCGCGATGCACATCGCACGAAACACAATCGGGGAGTCGTCTCGCCGCAAAAGCATGCGATGCCCCCTGCATAATTTCCCAATTCAATTTCCCAACGCATTGCGTTGCGCGGATGCATGACATAATGTAGCTGCGCAATGGCATTTAACGATAACGATGCTGTTAAAAGTCGTTAAAAGTCGAGCGCCCCAACATGCCGCATACAGAAAAATCCTGCCGTCCTGCCGCGCTAACCACTAATCATTACTCAGTTTACTTTCGTTCTTATAAAAAGATTGATTACTTTCGACAAAGGATATTTTCTCGATAACAATCTTCAAATATATCCATCGCACAAATCTTAGAAAATTACTATCGTGCCATCTCATTTTCATACTCGAAAGAAGAATCTGTTCTTTCCGCGAGACTATTACAAGACCTTGTTGAAGGAGAAGTTGATGCGACTCCTATGCACTGAGTAAATCGAGTTTTTCTTTTAACCTGATGATATTCTGCAGTGAAATGCTGAGCTTGCTGAGATTCAGAACGCACCTTGAATAAACTCGATGCTTACAATTAACTTGTAATAGATTGGCAGACATGTAAACTTATATGCCATGTCTGAATCAAGTAACACGAACGCAGCTCGTATTTCTCCGTTTGTATTCTGCAATTTTTTTTATACACGCGTTACAACTATTACGTTATGCAGATAACGTAACAACCACGCAGCAATGTTTAATGACAACGATATCGTCGTCGAAAGTTACAGATTTATCATTCAGAAGATGCTACAGTATCATGTACATTCATTATCTCCGGGTGAGTCTTTCGTAAATACGTTTATCTTATGTGTGTTATGTTATCTTTGATGTATGTTTATCTTTACCTTATTTTATAGTTGCCTCTCAAGTAGTTAAGTCATTTGAGCGACCGTGATCTCCTGATCGTTTCACTTGCTTTATCTTACATACGCCTCTCGAGTTATCGAGTCACTTGACCGAACGTGACCTTCTAAAATCGTTTTGGCTAGGGTAACCATCCATAACATGCCGTTACACTGAGAGAAAAATGTATGATATTTGGAACTATAATGGCATAATAAAAATATTATAGGAATATAATTTTTATAGTAAATGTTACCATAATATTTGTAATATTACAATATAAGTATAGTATAACTTATATACAATATAAATATAGTATAACTTATATACAATATAAGTACAATATAAGTATAGTATAACTAATCCGTGTAAAATTTTTATCAAGAATTATATATATATATATATATATATATATATATATATATATATA
>NW_022639501.1:1140224-1142646 GCF_010583005.1 Odontomachus brunneus | reverse complement strand
AATTATATATATATATATATATATATATATATATATATATATAATTATTTGAAATAAAAAATATGGTAAGGTGGCAAATATTGAATGGTAAGAGAAATTAACTATTTTATATAGTCAATACAATTGGAATATTTGGCAAATATAGGTACATGTAACTATATTCCCAAAAGGTGCTTTACCATATATATAGAGTAATAAGATGGTGACTATAAATCTGTGTTCATTCTACTGTATCTTCATGTTTAGATGAACTATAAAAATATGTTTGAGGCCAAAACGAACTATAAAATATAGTGAGATTATAGTTATTCCAACTATTTTTTTCTCTCAGTGTAATAAGAGCTCGGCTCGTCTCTCCGAAGAATTTTGTGATTTTAACGAAAGTCGCTAATCCGACGAATCGCTAATCCGGCGTTGATGAATGGAAGCTGTCGGTGAAACTCGACTTCGACGCGCGCGCGCTTCAGATAAGACGATCCATTCGCATCTCCATTTAGCGGGGCGTTTAATAGGGATAGGCTGACTCATCTCCACGGTTTAGCTTAACTAACGCTGATTAGCGATGCGCCGTTCCTATTATCGAAATTAGCGCTAATCGACGTTGATACATTTCGCTTTCAAACGACACCGCCGCGCCGACACATCTCGCCGTCTATCTAATGAGTGTCGTAGACGCCGCAAAATGTGTCGAAGTGAGACAATAGCTGGACATCGTGAGCCAAAAGTCAAAGTTTTGATTTAACGATTCCACCTGATCACGTCTGTTATAGACTATTGCGTGACAACGTATGACTCGAGAAAGCTGAAAATATAGATTAATGAATAATATAGACGTTTGTTGTAGGTATGCCAATTTTTTCCTAACACATTTCTACGATTAATAAAATTCGTGAATTAAAAGTAGTCCACTTGTGTTTTTTGTATTCTGTGTATTAAGCATTAGCTAGCTTTATCTATTGTATGCTTTCCAATTCTATGGTTTTTTTACGTGTTTCTATCATTTCTGTTACCAAATTTCATTATTATTTGTGTATTTTCTCCTTTATAATTCGTTAAGATGAAATTTTAAACTAATTCGCACGTATTTTATTGAGTCATTTAAAAAAAATTTTCGTATTTGTTCAAAATTTATTGTATAGAAGTCTATTGTATAAAGTTTCAAAGAACTTTTTGTGTAAAAATTCACACAGTTTTCCTTGCAACGTTCGTTTAAGTTAAGAAGTCGATTTTGTATCATACATCTTAGTGAAAATGACAAAAATTAGTGAATTTATTAGAACTTTTGCAGTTTCTTTCAACGCCTAGTGAATTTGCTTACTGTTATTATTTTTAACTACGTTGTGTCATACCCAATCGATTCCTTAGTTTGTAAAGAGATAGAAAAATGCTAACAAAAGACAAATGTTCAGGCGCGCAGCCCATCGACCCCTGCTTATAATTAAAATAAAATAATAATTATTACTATTACGAATTATTATAATAAATTCATTTTATTAAAGCCGATTTTTTAACAAAATTCTGTCTCCGAACAGAATTTCGGTCAATGCCCGCGTGCGATCGAATTTAGGGCGAGGTTCTATCACCCATAATCACGCCTTCTTCTCGCGAACTTGTGAGCGCAAAAACCGCGAGCCGCACTGTCATTAGGCACGTTAGAAATACGGTATGCGACTATTTAGCAAGAAAAAAAAAATAACCAGTTGATACGATCGCGCTCACACGGCCGGGCAAGTTTGAATACCTCTGGTGTCTATTTCCAAGCGCCGAGCGAACGACAATACTTTCATTTCACGCGGAACCTGGATTACCTAACGATGTATTTCAAGCCCGGCTACACCAGCCAAGTGATAAGCCCCCTAACAGTTAAAACAAACATCCGTCTTTGTCTGTTTTCAAGAAAAACAAAGAACAGTCGTATGATTCGACTTATCAGTTAACTTATCGCTCGGCTGGTGCTACCGAGGTGCCTGAAATCCGTACAAACCGCACGTTTCGGCCGCACTTACTCGCACTTTCGGCGTCTCGGAGGAAGGCAGATTTCACACGGCGGGAGAAGAACAGAGCGCGGAAAGCTGGAAGTCGGATACGGCTGAATGAAGGACAGCCGAAGATGCAGCGCACCGGATTCAACAACGCCAAACGGATCGAAGCCACATGACGCACGAGCAGTCGCAACGCGACGCGTCGCGACGCTCCTCGCTTCAACTGCACGCAACAAGTCCCTCTCGTTCGCGCGTGTAGTTACGTGGAACAACCTAAAAAAACGTGGAATGCACACCGCGCGCGCGAGAAACCGGCTGCTCACACTTCCCCCTCCTTCCTTCCTTCCTTCCCGTCCCCTCTTGCCCATTCACTCGCTCACTCGTTCCTGCGCTCTCTCTCTCTCTCTCTCTCTCTCTCTCTCTCTCTCTCTCTCTCTCTC
>NW_022639501.1:1120990-1138806 GCF_010583005.1 Odontomachus brunneus | reverse complement strand
CTCTCTCTCTCTCTCTCTCTCTCTCTCTCTCTCTCTCTCTCTCTCTCTCTCTCTCTCGCTTTTTCTCATTCTCTATCTCCCTCTATCTCTCTGTCTCTCTCTCTGTCTGTCTATCTCTTGCTCACCGTCGCCGCGCGTTCGTCGCTCTCGCACAGTCGTCAAGGAAAAACAGCTCGAGGATGCTTTCGACGACGAGACGCGGCGCGGTGCGGTGTATGATGCGTATGGTGTGATACGGTAAGAGACGCGGTGAGGTGAGGCACGGCGCGCTGAATAGCGTGTGACGGTAAGGTGAGGCGAGACGCACGCCCATCCGCTCGGCCAATCGGCGCGCGCTACGTCATCTCGTACGATGTAACGGAGCGAGTCGCCCACGTGGTTGCGAGCGCTGACGTGCTATTTCGGTAGCGAGATATTCGCCTGAGATCATCTCGTCGCATAAGGACCGACCTAGGGTTGCTTTTCCGACTCGGGGAATTCGCCACACGACAAAGTCGCTCTTTCTTTCTTTCTCTCTTTCGTCCTGTCGCGTGAAAAACCGCGCGTTTAATTGACGAGAAAGCCAGTGCAAGCAATAACGCGAATATCGACGCGTTAATTTCATTTGGGAAGTTTATTTTGGGAAATTCAAAGGATCACAGTCCCGCCGCGAGCCGGGATTTTTCGTTAGTCGCAGTCACGTGACGAAAATCAACGTTTGAGGCGGATAGTACGAAGGAGACGTTGTTCATGTGGCGCGATAACAGTTCAACAAACAAGTCAATTATGTAGTTCTGCAATGGTTTCCGTGACACGGTCGCGTATTGACCGCGCATGTGTGTGTGTATGTATGTGGTCGACGCCAAGTCCTCCAACGATGACCAATCGACGCGATATCGATCGAATTAGCGCACAATTATTGTCATTAACGCGTTATTTAAATCCGTTATCTTCGCGGCGCGCGAGACAGCTCGGCCGACGAGACATATTTGCTGGTCAAGCGTGATTATAATATGTATTTACGTCTGCGGGCTATTATCGCGCGATTAGATAACCGGAAGAAGCGCGAACACAATTCACGAATCGTCTTGTTTATTCGCAGCCACGCGCGAGATACAGGAGCGAGTGTGCTCTGAATGAATTCAAGGCCGGCCATTCTCGTCATCGTCCAATCGTCGAGAGACGCACTAGATATTGTAAACACCAATTTACAGAAAACGTCATGTCTCGCGCGGATAATCTGCGCAGCGTTGTGCGCGCTCGAGCGGAGGCAGGCGCCAAACGCGCGTTTGCTCTCTCGTCGCAACTCTTCTCTCATCTCGACTGCAGGTTGCATTAAATTTGGAGTCTGAAAATCGCGCCCGATGATGCATTCGGACGGTCGTCGGGAATATGCGCTTCCCGTTCCCGGACACACGTGTCGGCCGTCTATTTCAGAAAACGCCCGAGGCGGTCACTTAATTGAGCGATGCGTTTATGTAAGTCCACTAATCGATGTGTATGTGTGTGTGCGCGCGCGATACGCTGTAACATTAATCCATCTCATTTCGGATTCCGACACGTGCGCGATTCCTCTTAAATTTTAGCGAAATGTATAAATCTTCTTATTTCTATCGAGTCGTCTGCGCTCTCTCTCTCTCTCTCTCTCTGTTTTTCTTTTCTAATTTTTTATTATTATTATATAATTATTGTATAATTGTATAGTTATTGTATAATTGTATACTGCTTATGCGCTTGTCCCAGAGCGCCAATAAACTACTTCCTTCTCCGCTTATTCCTGTTTATTTTACAGTTTAGCTCTAAAGTTCCATTTTACGTAATTTCGGTGAAATATCTTTTCTTGTTGTCGACAAATTTTTTGCGTGTAACGCTGTGTGGTACAAATTAATATTTGCATATTTCCTAATCGTTCTGTATCGTTCATACATGTTTAGATCTCACTTGTAGTATTTTGTTATTATTTATTTCTTTTTTTTTCGAGCACCGAGTAAACTCTACAATCGTGCACGATCGACAAATCGGGTCAGTGGAGATTTGAAAATTAAATCGCGATTCGCTCTCGAAGTATCCGACGAGAGAGGAATGCGACGAAACTTGGTGTCTCGATCGCCAAGTTCCTCGCCCTAACGCGGATATCTCTAAACCCTCGATAATCTCGGAACGTTGCGTCGTCGAGGATATGGCGGACGAGAGAGTGGCGAACTTGTTCGCGACCTAATTAGATAAAACTCGGGGCGATACTTGGCGAAAGAGCCGAGGACACTTTGAGAATTTTTGCCAAACGCTCGCGGGGCGCGCGCGCAAAGTATCAATCTCCGTTCTAATTAAGCGTCGCAATCTTACAGCACGGCTAATTACCCTTCGCGCAGCCCGAAAATGAGGCTGAAACACTTTCCATCGGGGAAATTCCCCCGGCTTTTTCTACGACCGGTTTCTGTGCCCGAGCACATCGGTCACCTTTAACCGCATTTTAACAGATCCCCGCTCTCGTCCTCTCGCGCACTAAGATAAAAGTCAATTCCCTCTCTTTCTAAAGCAAGATCGTGCGAGCGGAATCTCGCGCGCTGGGATTAATAACTGTGCGAGAGAGAGAGCACAATTCGACCTGTCGCAGAGGATGCCCGAAGTGTCCGTTTTGACGGAAGCGACATGCAAATGCGCGGGACACACGTCGATTTCAAGTGCAACACACGGCGCGGCGGGTCGCGTTACCAAACTTTTCGCAATTTCGCCGAAACTTGGCACCGCACGGCTATTTTGGCGCGCGCTGAAGCTAATCCCGATTGATGTTGACGGCGACGGAATGTTAAAGCCGCGGAAGCCCCGGAGTGGAATTTTTGCACGAGTCTGCTGTCTCCCGCCTTTTTCCGCATTTTTTTCAAGAGGCGTCGCGACGTCGACGTCGTGTCATGTCGTCATGCGCGTCCCGCTTTAATCCGCACGAGATATTCTCCTCCTCCTTCTCTTCTTCTTCTTTCTCCTCTCCGTTATGTACTTGACGCAGTGGCCTTGACCCACGTTTCGCGTAAGACCGCACTATTTTCCACATTTTTCACACACACATTTGGCGAGTGACGCGCGCGAAAATACTGCGAGAAAGAAAAAGAAGAAATAACAACAAAAACAACAAACACACTCCTTGAGAGAGAAAAAAGCCGTCGACTCAATAAAACTTGGCTTGAACGAGCAAGATTCGTTCGAGCAGATGTCTAGTTGACTGAACGAATTATATATATACAACAATTGTGCCATGATGAGTTATCAATTGATTCAATGATCGCGATTTAGTCGGTAACTGTATCAACGCGACTGGTTGTTACGCTACGCACAAACTTGTCCGATAGATGCGACATTTCTCGGAAGGCGGACGACCGCCTATTTCGTTCCGCCTTTTATTCATTTCGGCGTCGCTTCTCCCAAGTTCAGTGACGCAATCAACGCGGTGTGTCAACCGCTGTTAGGCTTATTGTTGTAAGAATAATTGGCTATGATTATTGGCCAATTCTTACTTCTTACTCCAAGCTCACTCCGCATATTGTAGACCAAGTCTTAAGGGGCGTCTACATTGGAAGTAAATAGCAAGAAGTAGGAAGCAAGAGTAAGAAATTGACCAACCACAGTCGAATGTGAGAAGAATAATCAACTATGATTGGTCAATTTCTTATTCTTACTTCCTACTTCTTACTGCTTACTTCCAATGTAGACGTCCCTTAACCCTTTGTCCATAATAAAGTGACCTACCACAGTCGATTATTTTAAAAATAATCAACTGTGGTTGGTCAATTTCTTACGGCTTAAGAATTAAAGCAAGGTTGTGGACAAGGAGTAAGAAATTGACCAATCATAGTTGATTATTCTTCTCATGTTCGATTATGGTTGGTCAATTTCTTACTCTTACTTCCTACTTCTTACTGCTTACTTCCAATGTAGACGTCCCTTAACCCTTTGTCCATAATAAAGTGACCTACCACAGTCGATTATTTTAAAAATAATCAACTGTGGTTGGTCAATTTCTTACGGCTTAAGAATTAAAGCAAGGTTGTGGACAAGGAGTAAGAAATTGACCAATCATAGTTGATTATTCTTCTCATGTTCGATTATGGTTGGTCAATTTCTTACTCTTACTTCCTACTTCTTACTGCTTACTTCCAATGTAGACGTCCCTTAACCCTTTGTCCATAATAAAGTGACCTACCACAGTCGATTATTTTAAAAATAATCAACTGTGGTTGGTCAATTTCTTACGGCTTAAGAATTAAAGCAAGGTTGTGGACAAGGAGTAAGAAATTGACCAATCATAGTTGATTATTCTTCTCATGTTCGATTATGGTTGGTCAATTTCTTACTCTTACTTCCTACTTCTTACTGCTTACTTCCAATGTAGACGCTCCTTTACACGCGTTACGTTTGCACGCCGAATTTACCCGCCAGTGTAACACGCACTCGATAGACGTGTGAGCGCGTTTTATCGTAACGCGACAATTACTCGTCGCCGCGAGGTGTTTCAATTCAAGACCAGTCGTGTGTTTGGAGTTCATCGCCCACGACAGTAACGGGCACGCATTATCGACAGCGCGCGCGGCGATACGTCACCCCGGTGAGAGAAAACTAGCCACTCGGGTAGAAGTTGCATACGCGCGATTTGGCCACGAGTGACATCGCCACGCGATCTGGCGCGCGAGAGAATCATCTTACTCGATGACCGTCGGATTAACGTAGCAATCGCGTGCGCGACTTGTCTCGTGCGGAAACTTGTCTGTTCTTCACGCGGAGACGTATGTACGTGCGCTCTCTCGTCACTTTAAGCGGGCCATTAACGTAATGAATCTCACGGCAATACACGGAACGATACACAAATGTTTACATCAAGGAACTTCTGACCGGATGGAGAAGTAATCTGCAGTTAGCGGCCAGTAAGACGAAACTCAACGAGAAACTCGATAACAACTTGTTAAGACGCAAAACGGCAGAACGAGAAGATTCTCGAAAGACCCGCCATTAAGACAAGCCGGTCACTCTAACAACGTTACGTCAAAGAGACGAATACACTCGCATTCCAGCGTTTCTGAGGTACGTCGCGTTCTAAAGTTACGAGAGTGAGAGGAGTAGAAGTAGAGAGAGACTCGAGCCGCTCGTTGCCGACATATACTTCGGGAAATCCGCGGAAACAAGCGCGACAGTAACAGCGAAAGCTCCAGCGACGCGGCTGGAACGACTCGAGGAGCGAAATTCATAAGCGGCAAAGTTCTTCTCGATTGACGAGTCAAAGCGGAGGAGCTCCGCACGGCCAATGGGAACGCAAGCAAATTCAAATTCGAATGTTCAACCACGATTGGCCGTTTGACTTATTCAGATACCATTGCGCACGATACTACGCGCCACCGCTCAAGCGGATGCGAAAAAGAGGAAAAAGCACCGGCACTCGATCTCACCGTAAGATTGAAAACAAGATCGACTTACGGCTATACAAGGCGGTCATCAACAGCGCGAGCCAGGACAGCTGATTCTCCATAAGTGTTTTCATGTTCTAGCTCGCTCCGGTTGGCTGGATCCTCTCCGGCGTGTCTAGATTATTCGGCACCGCGCAGGTATTCGTCACCAAGGGAAGGTCGCGAACCAAAACTGGTCGACGTTACGTGCCGAGTACGAGGAGCGTCCTTCGGCGCGCGTGGAAACGCGAGAGCGACTGTAGAAAGTAGCGAATGCGGTGTCTCGTGCGTGCGTGCGTGCGTGCAAACACGCTGAACTTGCTTCGCTCGGAGACTGTTACGTTGCGCGCGACCGTTTATACGCGGCGTCTCCTCCGTGCAATGCGTAACGCGCGACCGACCGTGCACAACTGACTCGACGCGTCGCGCGGCCAACGTCAGAGAGAATGCCCGCCGAGTTTCGAAGCGCTCAGCGCGCATGCGTGTATCGCTCACGCCACCGCTCTCGTGAGCGTACCGTGCGTCTCTCGCGTCGCGCGCATCGTCTCGTACACCTTCGTCGCGCTGGCGCCGATGTTATTACGGCATCCGTACAACTGGCGTGAGATTTAATAATCGAACCCTTACGCACACATGAGATCACGGTTGACGCAGACGGCGAGGGAGACAGAGAGAGAAAGAAAGAAGGAAGCAGAGAGAGAAACGAGACGTTTCGCGCGCTTTTTCTCCGAACGGTTAACACTCGGGCGAAGCTCCGTATCATTTGCCGGAAATTCCTGTCAAGATACTCGATAACGTATCGTCCGTTTTGACGTAAGAAGTGTGAATTCTTCGCTACGTGGCACTGCGACGTATACGAGGGCGCTTTCTGGTAAGAAGAACGATGAATAGGTCAATTTCGAGATGTAGATTGCGATTAGTCGATGCCATATAGCGCGACGTATTTATGTTGCATATCAAATCAGTATGTGCGTGCATATTTAACTTTTACGCTTAAAGGTTTTTTTGCAACCTCACACTGTAAATTGACTCCGCACGTTTTTGACCAGGTAAGTCTTTAAAAAAATCTGAAAAAATTCAGGTAATATCTTCAAACATTCCAAATTGAGATCTGAATAGAAACATTGTACAATAGTTTGTTTAAATATATTATTTTTGCGAATATATAAAGTGAAAAACAAAAAATGTACTGTTATGATAAAGAAATTATAACTTTTGAAAAAATTATAGAGCAAATATCCAACAGGAAATTAAAGTTTAGTGATCAAACTTTCATGAAAAAAATATAACGAATTTACCAATAACGATTAAGTGCTTAAGTTTAGTGCATGAATTGTTGCAAATTTTGAAATAATAAGGTCAGGATTCAAGGATAAAAAATTTTTTTCTTTACTTTGCATTATTTATTTTGTGTATTAGTATACAAAAATAGATAGTTTAGATGAAATATGTGAAAAAAAATAATTAACTTTATGAAAACACGTGTATAGCGAGAAATATGCTGTATTTATAGGTTAGATCTACATTTATAGCTTGTATAAATATTAATATATTTTTATAAAACAAGTAAAAACAAAACAAATTTTATCGAAAAAAAATTTATTTTTTTGCACAAAAATATGTAGTATATACAGAGTGTAAAAGGGGTCACAGGCGCTCCACGGACAACTTTAACCACGTGGCGTTCCAGTACATAGAGACGCAGGTATGCCACCATGTACAAGCAACGAGCAATTTCTACCCAACATCATTTTTTACAGATAGGAACAATGGTTTGAAACTCGCTGGTTTAAGAGATACACGGGCTTTTAAAATATGCTGGGGTCAATTTGACCCCCTCTACACTGTAAGGGTTATATATAATGATGATCTGTTTAACTTGAAAAGCGGATCGCTCCTCGGTTCTAATCGTACAATGAGTAATGAAAGTGGTGGTATAGGAAAGTAAGGAGAGAGAGACGACCTTAGTTTCCCGCGTGCCACTACTTGATACAGATCGTATACACGCGACATCGCAGCGTCTAAGATAGATAGAATTTCGGAAAACCATTCTCGAATCCATTCCCCGGGACGGAAGATCGCAGGATAGAAAGAGTCTTGCTCGATTTTCATTAAAAGTTTCTTAGCGTTACCGGTATGTACGAGTTTTCCAACTTCGCCGACGCCATTCGCAGAAACTCGCTTCTATGAACGAAAGCAGTAAAAAGCTTCGTTCTCGCCGCTTCAATGTTTCGTCGAAAGCAGTTTGCTCGCGTTTCGATGTATGTACTTAGCCTTCATAATCGCCATGCAAATTACCTCACAAAGCATCCGCACGCGTGCGCGCGCGCCGAGATATCCGGTGCGGATGTTCATGGATATCCGCTTAACCCGTAACGGCTAGATTTCGTTTCGGCTTTCTCATATCGTATGCCTTTTTAAAAATTTTATGCTTTTAATAAACCATTTCCTCTTTCTCTCTTTTTCTCTCTTTCTACCTCGTTGCAAAGCGATTCCCTGTTACGGCTGAAAACGCAATCTATACATTTTATTAAGTTGAAGCAAAAGGTTCATGAATGTTACAAATAATAATAATAATAGTCGTTAATATAATAACGATAATTATAATAATAATAATCGTTAATGTAATAATGATAATTATTATTATATACATTGTATAATTGTATAGCCGTTTGGAAAAGCGTGATATACTAACATAATAGGCAAGATAACTAAAAAATTAACACGCCTAACCCCTCCCTCTTAAAAAAAAATATAGATATAGTGAAAAATAAAATTATCCAATTTCAAAAGACTAACAATCGTTACAAATGTAATGAACAACATCGACTTTGTATCTTGTAGATATTTAATGAGGATTTTCGCTCTATTCTTATCATGTTCAAACTTACTACGAGAATTTAAGAAGGAAATGACATTTTTTTTGCAGCAACCTATATTCAATTGGAATTCGATGCAACAAGCTTTATTTTCACCAGAGTGACACTTAAATTTCAATATTTAATATCGAATATTTAATATCAAATTTTAATATCGAAGTAGAAATATGTCCCAAATTACACGTGATTTAAAATAAAAAAGAAGTAGAGGAAAACATCCAGTAGTTGGCACTCTTGCAAGGATATTGCCAAGTATTAAGGTGTATGAAGATTAAAAAGACGAATAAATAAATAACGAATAATAATTGATAAGTAATTAATAAGTAATAAATAAACGTACACCTGAACACATACATTTAACAAAATCCGACACAAAAGTGCTGGAAACACCGGTGAATGCTGTAACAAGTGCCGGCTACTGGACGTTTTCCTTTACACTGAGAAAAAAATATCTAAAAATTAACAAATATTTATCAGGTAAATGCCATTAACATATTTACTTAAATCAAAATTCTTTACATTTAAATCGAGTATTGTTTACTCGGTTTAAGTAAACACTACTCGGTTTAAATGAAGAGAATTTTAATTTAAGTAAATATATTAATGGTATCCACCTAATAAATATATGTTAATTTTTAATGTTTAAATACTTCTTTTTTCCCAGTGTACATTCCGGATTACGTCGAAGTTGAAAACAAAACGGCAATACTTATCGCCCGCAGAATTTTTTCGAATCGTTAAAATTAATGTCGAATCTTTTTATCGGCATAATCCGCATAATTCGAGTAAAGAAACGGAGGATGGAAATTCTGGAGGAATATCCGTTGCTCGCGTTAGTCCAGGCGGTTGACTCACACTGTCAAAGGCACGTGACGTCTATCCCAAGGACATTGTCGCTCAAACAAACGAGAATAAATAAAGGACTGACAAGAAATGAAAATCCAAGGGTATTCTTCGGACGCGCTGTACAGTCTATGTCATTAATTCAGACCAGAAAGAAACGATGACGACGACGACGTCGTCTATACGTAGGATACCGTAGCTCGGTGCCGTTCGCACGTGGATCAACGGCGAGCTGCGGATCTTTGAGATTGAAATCCATGCAAATGGATGGTCCACGTGCCGTTGCTGAAGCATTTTCAACGGTTGGAGGGTAAGGGACAGAAATAAGCAAATAAAGGGCGACGACGACGACGACGACGGGGCGGTGAGACGTGGTCGCCGTCGGGACGGCGACGCCGAATGACGCACGTCGATGAAGCATGGCAATGGCGAAGGGTGGTCGTAGCAAAAATGGGGCAAGGATCAAAGGGGAAGAAAGGTCGATCAGGGGCTCGTGGAAGGCGCGCTCCAACTCCACCCGAAAGACGCGTTCGCTGTGTGTGAGAGAGAAAGAGAGAGAGAGAGAGAGAGAAATATGTTCGAATTAACGTCGCCGTACAGTCGAGTGTATTCATTTCATGCAGTACGATCGAGCAGAACGCAATATTATCATGCAGGAACAACATGTCCTTTGATAAAAATGTCAAACTCTCTGCTTTTCCTTTAAATACGACCAGTGTCGTTTATAATGTCTTTATTCACAATAGAGGAGAAAGAGAGAGTTCGCTCGAGAGGTATGCATAAGTAACGGCGAACCGTATGGATTTTTCAAAGTCCGACGATTCGTTTTTCGAGAATGTGAGCGTGCGTGCACGGGTGACGTACGCGGAACTGGATTTCGCAGGGGCGATTCGATTTCGCGAGGCCGGCTCGAAACGGTATAGAGGCGAAAATTAAGCATTCGGCGGCTAATTACTGCCGGTGTATTACGCGTGATTTTTCATGAAGCACGTCCCCGCCAGCCGTTTGATTGAAACGTATTTCTATATATTTATTTCACGTGAGAGAATTCTTGTTATATTACATACGCGGTCGATCGCGCTCGTAAACCCCACAGTCTGCTCGATAAACACTCGATTTTTTCTTGTATACTCGAGTGCCCGGCCGCGCGCGCACGCCGGTTACGTGCACACATGATCCGGTAAAATCTCCCCATCGTGCACCGCGCCAACGAGAATATTTACTAACAAATGCTTGGTCACGAAAAGGGTCTTTCAATCGAAATCGCAGAACGCATCGTAACATGGCCGCAGCTCGCCGTCACACGCACCGGAACGACTGACCGGACTGGAATATGAAAGTTATTGTAATATCACTTTGCCATTTACTCCCGCACCGACTGTTTAACTTTCATCAGTGGCCTGATACCTTTGTGGTATATCATCTGCAAGCATTAGCATCAAATTGAATCTACGTCAATGCCTGGGACTCGTAGAAACGCGTGTCTTGGTGGGGCAACCTCGCGCGCTACACATATATATTTATATATGTATATGATGGCGAATCGCTCTCTTTCTCTCTCTCTTCCCCTCGCGAATATTTCCGTCAGCCAACGCTTTTTTTCGTTCCATATTCATCGATCGGGTTTCCGCGTAACTCCAGAACTCCGGCCACTCTCCCGCTCGATCGCCCACCTTTCCTCGTCCTCCGTCGATTTTCAAGCGACAACGACGACGTGATCTTTAACATCGATTTCGCGAAGGACACTGAAACTGATAACTGACATCTCGAGTGGAAGTGGAAGTTGTGTAACCACGCGCGCATAGTTCTCATTAAACGCGACCATTCTGTTCTTGTGACGTCCTCGGCAAGGCAACCTACTACACCGCAATCTACTAAAATATATTTCAAAGACGTTCGAAAAAGTATTTAAGATTTAATATCGAAAACGTCCTACTTCTTTTAGATGCGTCTCTTGGACGTCTTCAAGAACATCTTTCAATAATTTAATTCTATAATCGCATAGAAAAGATTGATTTATAGTCAAGAGAGCCATTTTTGCAGCAGGTGTTACTATAATAGTGTTCGTGACAATAACCTTACATGCACATTGCTCCTGCTATTTTCTTGTTAGACAAAACAATATACAGTTAGCGATGTATAGTTAGGCAAAGCGATATATGGTCGGCGCAGACAATAACTATAACTTTAGTAACATCAACCATTCCTTTTCTCTCAGTGTAGGATTTCAGTCGGTTCGCCCTCTCGCATGTCGTATGCATTTTTTATGCCTCTTTACGTATTCCTGCTTTTCTTTTTTTCAGAAACGGCCTCTCGTCGCCGAGTGTTTTTCTTCGTGATTCATTCAACTTCTCCGCGGAAGAATTAATAAACATCGTCTAAGAACACCAACGTTGACTGATCAGTGAGCATACACAATAAGAAACAGTGTTCCCACAAAAGAGAGAGAGAGAGAGAGAGAGAGAGAGAGAGAGAGATATATATATATATATATATAGAGAGAGAGAGAGAGAGAGAGAGAGAGGGAAAAATCGAGTGAGACACGAAGCTCTTCAGTAGCACTCCTCAGCCAAGGTGATTCGGCGACTCGTCCACCCTTCGACAGATACTCCTCGGGGCGCAGTTTGGCCTGAAAAAAGGGCGCGAGGCTCGCTCTCTCCTGCTCTTATCGCGTGCGCGGGTCTAAGCGCCGACGTGACGTGACGTCGCGATTCGAGGCAGAGAGACGCGCGCGCGTAAAACTTCCTCTAGGTGAGACTGAATTACGACGCGGCTCATTTAGTTTTCTCGGCGCAGCCATTGTCGGCGACGCGGCACCGAACTTCGCCAATTGGAATATTTAAAGCTCCAGCGACGCGCATTAACTACCCGGAGCCCGAAAGTAATTTTGAGGCTTCCCTTGCAATATGCACGAGGGGACAACCGTCTGTGACGCGCTTTTGTACACTCGGCCAGCCGCTATTCATGAGTGGCCACCGGCTCGAGTAATCGTCCTACAATGACGGCCCTTTCGCCGACTTACGGGACGCGATATTGACACTCGGCGGGCAACGATCGGCCATCTCGCGCGAGAGCCCTTTCCTCTTAATTTGCCGCGCGGGCAAAAAAGCGCAGCGAAAGCTCGTCGCTATCTGCGTCGATCTCTGCGAGCCATCGGTAGGACGGAATTAGATGATCGCGTCTAGCGACGAATGAGCGATGGGAATACGGGACTGGTTCGAGAGAAGGCTACGTCAGTTATTTCAGTCGAGCCCGACGCGTCGGTGCCACGATCGAATCGGCGCTCTGTTTGTATCGCTCTGATGGTACCGATATCCGCTATCCCGGCTCAAAATTGAATAAGGACGGTGAGTTGAGCGAGTCAATCACCGCGAATACCTCCGCACGATCGTCGCTTCGTTCAAGATCAGCTTCGTCGGTTCGCGCGACTGTCCTTCATACGGTAAATTTGTCCTTAACGGTCTACGACCGGCGACTGAATTAAATGACTTCCATTGAACATAGGAAATCGGAACTGGATGCACAGTGCGCGCCAGACGAGAAATAGAGAGAAAGAGAGAGAGAGAGAGAGAGAGAGAGAGAGAGAGAGAGAAGAGGAAAAATAGAGAACTGGGAAGATCAGTGAGCGCGTATGCGGCTTAACTACTCCACGGTGCTTTATGACTGTGGCTGTAAAGTTCCCGCTAATTCTAACTTGCGAACTTTTTTCTCACAGGCCCGAAGACAGACAGAAATATCGTCGCGAAAGTTTTTTGATAAGCGCGTCCCGAAAAACGGTGCCTCGCTAAAAGGCGATTATTCCTCGCGCACCGAGAAGGTAAGATTTTGATGGATAAGTCCCACAGTTTCACCGGGATAGACGGCCCCCAGAATAGAGTAATCATTGCTAGAATGTGAAGCGAATAAATCCCGAATTCTTTTATTTATCGAGATGCAGATAATCGTTGCAAGTATTCACTCTTGCGAGTCATCTTTTCAGAGATACTCACGCATATATGTATTTAATACGTTTAATTCGAACGTTGTTAACAAAATATGAGGTTAATACAATTATATTTGTTATGTGTTTGCAGTTTTTCACACACACACACACACACACACACACACACACACACACACACACACACACACACACACACACACACACACACACACATATATATATATATATATATATATTACTAGAGATAATAAATGAATTCACGACAAAATGGAATAGAATTCTATTTGCAATTCCACAAAAATTAGTTTTTAAAATTGGTTTTAAAATATAGGAAACCTTTAAAGAAATCGACATTTGATTGTATCTATTAATATAAAATTCTGATTTTTTTAATATTTACTTTTGCAAATAGAATTCTGCTCCGAATTCACTCACGAATTTAAAACTATAAAAATTGCAAACAGAATTATTGATCCCTTCTAAAATAAACTTGAAAACTATTAAAATAATATACTTAAACGTAAGAAACGAGAAAAGATATCTATTTTTCGTAAATCTATTTCTCGTAAAAAATGTTCAACGTTATTTTTAAAAAATAGCATTGATTCTCTTTCGCATGATAATCGAATTCAAAAGGTAGTCGCAAATTGATCTACAAAGCAGGAAGATAAGTCGGCATCGCCGGGAATAAAGTTCGGGAAGTACAGTTCGTCTGCGGACTCCGACAAGGCGAACTTTTAAATCCGAAATTTTCAATGCGGCTGAAACTTGGCGAACATTTGGAGGGATCGCGAGATGCGAGTTTAGACGCATCTGTCCCGCAGGAAAACGCGATCCGCGAATCTACCTTTAAAGACAGCCGACATAATTTCGCCTCGCTTCAAATATTTTGATAAGCGCGGTCGGAACAACGTTTAAGTGAAAATTCTACAATTCTCTCACTCCTTGTTTTTTCGTTTACTTTTATCGATATCCGGCGTAGATACACGGTAACGCGGAAAAAAGCAGAGAAAACTTCGCCTGTATATTCCTGTGCGAGTTTAGATCTTTAAATAACAGTCGGAAATTCTCAACGGAAGGAATCGCCAGGAAATTATTTCTCCGCGAATTTAGGTTCGACAGGCCCTTAAATAGCAATCGAAATTCCTCGATGAAAGATCAGAAAAAGGGAGGGAGAGCGGAATTTCGTCCAAAAGTGAATTAGATGGATCCGAAGATAGATGAGGACCGTATCTATCTCTCGACGGATTCAAGAAGAAGCGCGCGCCGCATCTTGTGTGACGGGGATTCAATTCGAGCAAGGAAAGAAAAAAAGAAGAATAAATTTGCTCGCGAGGATATATATTCAAACGCTGCGTGGAAGCGGCGAGGGGGAGGGGGAGCTGGTCTGGGGGTGGGCAGGGTCTGAATCGTCGGCGAGAAGAGAGGTCGCGCATTGACTCGCTCGACCGTAAATCCGCTATCGATGATCCGCACTTTTCGCGACGGGGCCGAGCTTTTTCTACGCAACACGTTCGGTCTATTTCCACGACAGTTTCGACGGGGCATACTTGAAATCCGATCCCGCCACATAACGTAATACCCCAAAGCACTCGCGCAATAATGGAGCCATCGTGTCATTCGACCGGCGAAGGCACACGCGGCGAAGTTTCAAATCGAAATGGTCCGGGGTAGAAGAGAGGGCAA
This sequence comes from Odontomachus brunneus, assembly GCF_010583005.1. Taxonomy (NCBI): domain Eukaryota; kingdom Metazoa; phylum Arthropoda; class Insecta; order Hymenoptera; family Formicidae; genus Odontomachus; species Odontomachus brunneus. The sequence goes on along the minus strand of NW_022639501.1, from coordinate 1,124,047 downwards.
GAGGGCGAACGTGCCACAAGAGCGGCGAAGGGGCGAAGGGAGCGGGAGAGAGGGGTGGCGAAGGGTGGCATCCCCCGAGACTGAGAAATCCGGTTCTGGGCAAACTGTCTTGCGAGTAGTTCGTCGGATAGTTTCGGATCCAGATTCCCCGGGAGTTAAGCCAAACCGCCTTCTCAAGCGAGACGACGACGACGAAGACGAGGACGACGGACGATCTCTCCGTTCTCTCCTCGGCATTAGCACGATGGCTGAAATGAGATCCGTTTGCCACCCCCAGTTACGGGGATAACGCACCGTCGAATTTATGACGGCCGAGGTCGAATAAATCGCGGATTACACGACTTGTCGAGCGCATTGAGGAACTCCCTGGTCCCCCTGGTCGTCGGCTTGTTGGAATTTATATTCGCGTTGAAGCCTTTCGGGGGCACAGTACGCTCGCTAAGAGAAATATCCGCGTCTCTTTTACGAGGTGTTTTCATATGACGCGGCGGTTTCAAATAAATCATACGTTTATGGCACTTTTACGCTCGTAATGGCTACTCACTAATCGAATCGCGCTCGAACTGCGATCGTGTGTGCACACGCGGAGAAATGACTTAGTAGTGTATCAGCTGAATCTACGGCTAACTCGAACTGAGCTAATCATTTCGTTGCCATTACTAACAATTGGCTAACAATCGCAGATATAAAATGCGTACGAGATATAAATGTATTTGTGGAAATTAAAAGCGCACATTTGTGCTGACAAAGCAGCTAGGAAAGTGGTAGCTATCTCTAGGTATCTTGTGCGCATGAATCTCGAATATTCGCAAAAAATCAACCTTACAGGACTTGTCCCGACGCGTTACATGCATAGATTGACCAACTTTTAGCTATCTTTAAATATCCTACATTTTTAAGTATCGTGCTCATTAATCTCGAATTCGACTCTATAAGGAATCAAGCTATAAACGCACGATTTCATGCCTTCTTTACGTGCACGTCAGCTCAGTTCAGTTCACTGCGTAGATCTTTCATTGCGATAGCGATTCATGCAGCGAACTGAGCACGTGCGATCAGCATGTGCGTAAGAAGGCATGAAATTGTGTGCATCGTATGATTACAGCCTTACAGAGCTCGTCGTATCACGCGCATTGATTAACCAATTTTCCTTCATTAATACTTCACAGTAATACAGTAATTACCAAGGCAGCGTCTATGGAAAATCCGTCGGAAGCGCGGCAATCTCCCCTTTCCAATGACGCTCGTTTCAAGCTGCAAGCGTGGAGTTATTGACGTCCATATTGATCCGCACTTTCTCGATCAGCTAGTGCTCTCGCTGTTGTGTGGTAGGTTAGGACACGTGTCGCACGACCACGATTTCATGCCTTCTCACACGCACGCTGCTCATCAGTTCAGTTCACTGAACCGCTATCGTTCTTTCAGGTTGCGCCAAAACGGAAGCCGAGACGAAAGCGTCGCGCATTTCCAGTGTTAATTCAGAAACGCCGACTTAACGATACAACCTCGAAAGTTAAATACCAAATATCCGAGAGCGCAGACCGGCGCGACGTTATTAGAAGATTTGTGCTGAGAATGAACTAAGCTGTCGATCAGCATGCGTGTCAGGAATCATGAAATTGTGTCAATCATATGTTCACAGCATGAAGTAAGAGGGAAGGATGTCGAACTCCGTGAAACGAAAGTGGTCCTGAACGAAAGTGTTCCCTAATTGAGAGAGAATCTGCTGAAAGAAATAACTTCTTATGGTTGGGCGCCATTTGTAAAGCAATAAGTTAGAGCGAGTTAAATATACTTGTCTCACTCTTATTGCATCAATTCAGTAGTGCAGCTCTAAAGAGCTACATTATTGAATAAAATTGAGACAAATATATTTTATCTCGCTATAATTTATTGCTTTATAAATGGCGCCCAACCATAAGAAGTTATTTCTTTCAGCGGATTCCTTTTCAATTAAAGGGACATGAATCAGGATCACTTTCTCTACTCGCGCCCTATCAAGTTCGATCTCCTTATCTCTTACTTCATGGTTCACAGCTTACTCTGTACTAAATACGTGGCGGTACGCAGCAGGGACAAGGCTCGCCATCCTCACTCCGCGGCTCATTACCCCCACTCCGCGGCTCATTACCTCCACTTCGTGACTCAAGCGCGCACAGTCGCGGTTGTTCACCTCACTGTGAAATGCGGCTGTTGTTTTCATTCAGACGTCATGCAGCGACCTATCCCAATCTGCTTTAGCGTGAGTGCCGGCCGATCATGGGGATCGATGCAAACATCAATAACTCCACTGGCAAACGTCCTAGCGACTTGAAAAGAAGACCATTGGAAAGGATAAATTACCGAGCTTCCGGCAGATGTGAGAGCCGTCCTTCTGTGGATCAAACAGCGTAATCGTGTAAGTAGAAAAGACATAGGTCGTTGTGTGCGCGTTGAAGTCGACGTTAATCTAAATTAAAAACTGATGGAGTTTATCGTTCCTCTGGGTGCACTATCGAGAATCAATGGCCAGGAAAGAGGTCGCGAAACAGGGAAACGGAGCAACACGAAAAAAGGAGTGAAAGAGCGGCGAAGATGCGGGAAACCGAGAAATTACGATATATAGGCGCAATCATTCGTATAATCGATAATGCCGCGGTCGCGCCGAAACGGAGGCCGAGACGAAAGCGTCGCGCATTTCCGGTGTTAATTCAGAAGCGCCGACTTAACGATACAACCCTCGAAAGTTAGATACCAAATATCCGAGAGCGCAGGCCGGCGCGACGCTGCATATAAACGAGTATAACGTATAGAATGTATACGGGATCTTGTTTCCTGCTTCGCGCTAACGTTCCACCAGACATTTCGCCAAACGCTTTCCGCTGTGGGAACGATTTCGAAAATCGAGTTGCAAGCGGGGGACAGAACTGCTTATCCTACTCTAATACTACATCGTCGACGTTCGCGTTATCGCCAAACGACGGATACTGGAGAGACCTTATGAGTGCGATCCTCTCTAAGTCTCTCTCTCTCTCTCTCTCTCTCTCTCTCTCTCTCTCTCTCTCTCTCTCTCTCTCT
>NW_022639501.1:1115651-1119708 GCF_010583005.1 Odontomachus brunneus | reverse complement strand
TCTCTCTCTCTCTCTCTCTCTCTCTCTCTCTCTCTCTCTCTCTCTCTCTCTCTCTCTCTCTCTCTCTCTCTCTCTCCCTCTCTCCCTCTCCCTCTCTCTCTCTCGTTTTCTCTTCGCTAACTTATTCTCTTCCTCCCTCGACAATCCCCGCTGGAAAACTTGGCATGACCGGCACCGTTATCTATTCAATTTTCGCAAAGTTGGCGGAGTCGTTGCCAAGAAAGCCGACCGGTCGGTCGGTTGGTTGGTTGGTCGGTCGGTCGGTCGGTCGGCCGGCCGACCTTTTTGTCTTTTCTCGCCTCTCTCGCGAAAGAAAGATGATGGAAGTCGCTTACGGAAAGAGGGTGGAAGGATAAAAAAAGAAAGAAAGAAAGGAGAGACGCGCGCTTTCCCGCGCGGACTTCCTTGAGTTACTTATGGCGCGAGATAGCGGCGTAACGCGTTCCTGTCCGTCGGGGCGATTTTTCATTTCTTTCCACAGTGCCGTATTAGCGTTTAAACGTATGCCGCGCCGTTGATCTATCAACGCGTTGCGCGCCATACTCGTTGGCCTCTCAGCGCGAGGAAATTTTGTTCCCCGAGAAGTGAGCAGAGTGCAGAGCTCGCTTTGGACGATTTATAAATTTACGACAGCATCCAAGACAAGATCCTGTATATTTCTTATGGATACGTAGTTACGTGTGCATTCATACATGTACAATTAGGATCACTTGGATCTTCTTTGGTAGATAAAATTTGGAATTGTACTGTTAAGTTAAAGATCGTCCAAAGCAAACTGTGTACTCAATATTTACATTCACATATAATGATACATGAAAATCTTCCAGTTTCAATAATAGACTGGGAAATAGTTTTGATATCAGAGCACTCAGTGCATTGATGAAAGGAATGAAAACAGAAAGGTAAGATAATATCTGTGTTATTTGAGCCAATTTACATGGCATATATGTGAAATAAAGATAATTGAAATAACTAGCGTTAACAGCATGTGACAGAATATTTTTTATATTTATAGTACTGATATTTCTAAGTAGATTATGGGTTAATTATCAGGTATAGTTTCCATATAATTGTATAATTTAAAATAGAATCCATAATCTCGCTTACGATGCACCAGGATAAGGATCGACTCTGTTCTTTCGAAGAAGAAACTCAATCTTTCTGGCCATGTCTTCGGTGTAAATTGCTTTGCATTTCTCAAAGTTGATTCTGCGCCTGACCTGAGTTGGTTTCTCAAAATACCTGGTGCGTCTATATTGGCCTAAGATATCCTCCTTGTGCAATATTCGACTTAACATGTGACATGCCTTGTCCACATCGTTGTTCTGCACAAAAATGGTACGGCTGAGGAACTGAGCATGTCTGGCTAGACCCATCTGAGAAAGAAATGTCAGAAATAATTGTATTTTCATAGATTTCCCACTATTTTTTTTATTCTACATAAAGTTACGATTCGCCCCCACAAATATAGCTGTCACGTGGAAAAATACTTAGAATACATATTTATTAAGGTTATTATAATGCCGTGAAAATAAATAAAATGTCACATTGCATATTCACAAATTTAAAGTGGATGTTTCGTCGGATATCATTAATAATATTAATATTAATCAATATATTATCGAATATAATTAATGTTATTTATGCGCGCAAGATTCCGCTTATAGGTTAGGTGGCGAACTATCGACTGCAGCCGCATTATTCTCACTGATCCCGATAATTTCGCTACACTGTTCACATATTCACTAAGCAAGTAACTCTTCTTAATAACAGATATCTCGATAAATAATTGATTCACTCGTAAATTGACATACCTTTTACACTCGAAATTCCGCACGTAACTAAATACTTCCTTCGATGCAAAGCGATGCAAGTGGTGCCATCTAACAATAACGGAATGTTCTCTGCGGCTCAAAATGATACGAATGGTGCCATCTATTGACAACAAGTTCGCATAAATTCTAGTTTTTAATTTATCTGTTCTTTGCAGATGAATTCTCTGGCTGCACTAGTTCTCTTTCTCTCTTCTTTACACCAATGGTCTGTTCTTTTCAGCTGTACTGCTGAACTGGTGCAATAAGTTAGAGTGAGAAAACATATACTTGTCTCACTTTAACTTATTGCACCAGTTCAGCAGTGCAGCTGAAAAGAACAGACCACAAGTCACAGCTATATATCTGTTTCTTTTTAAGTACAGAAAGTGTGCACTAATTCAACTACGAAGAGCAAACCTAACGATAAACAAATGAGGATTATCATCCGCATCATAAAAAAAAATCCGAGTCCCGTAATTTACCGATATAACCTATTTTCTACGAGATTTTTTTATCATATTTATTTTTCAAATTTATCAATATATAAAATATATCGACGTAGGAAAACGCGCGGAAAAGATAATCTGAAGATGCGTTTTTTTATGGAAAAAGCTAAGAACAATAAATAAATAAATTTTAAAAAATCGCGAAAGAAACGATAAATTGAACTTTATCAAATACCTAATTATTCATTTCTGATGGATATTCGCAAAAGAACCGTACGTGCCCTAAGAAAAGCACATTTAAGAGGGTGATGATGAGAAAGTAGACCACCAGACAATGGACAACCTAGAATGTAACAAGAATCTATTTTTAGGGTTGTTTTTGCTTATGCGTGTCAGAGGCATGTTGGCAGGAAAATCTCGAAGTATGCGTAAAAGATGCACAAATTACTTCTTGGTCTTTTAGATTGAGACCGAATCCCCATCGGCATATGCAAAGCCAGATGCTCAATGATATCAAGAGCAAAGTGACGGCGAACGGCGAAGCGTATACGTGTACGATAAACATTTGTTCATGTCGCACTGCCTCTCATATATTCTCTGGTTCTCTTGGCGACACGTGCATATTTCCACGGGACGCTCTATCGTGTTCTATCCGTTTCATTGGACTCGCGATCGCTCAATGTATTTGAAATCTTGTTTACGTTTCATTTTGTTCGCTATTCTCTTCTCCTCGGAACGAATCGACCAGCCCTCGATTTTACGTGTCGTAAATATTGATGATGAGAGGAGAGGACAGCGTTAACGGATATTGCAGGCAGCTTTTAACGGGACTTCTCTCATAATATGCGCGATATTTTTACGTGAAATTTTGCAATACGTTGACAAGTCTCTGTCTGTACGTGTTTTTCTCGAAAATAACTGGGAATTTCGCGGAGAGGTGTGTGTGTATATCGCATATGCCAAGAGAAAACTGACAGTTTCGCGAGAAACTGATGCACTTCACAGGCAACAGCTAGCGGCGCAGAAAATAACGGCGCATATTATTGGATATGTCATCAGTTGCTTCGTTCTTTTCATGATAGCGTCAAAGTTCTGTTATTTCGAGGGTGCCTTTCGATTCCGCGCGAGATTGGCGATAATTGTTTGATCAATAACGCACTCTATTTTCCAGCGTGGCAACTGTCACAAGGCATCCTGACTGTCAAAGACATAGAGTTGTCCACGGGGAAATCCTTCTCCGTTATCGTTCAAGTGAGAGAAACTTGATGCTTCAAAATGCCGCCGAAGAAAAAAAGAGATACCGTGACGTTAGAATTGGATGCCATTGAGTAAGTCTTAATTAATCGACATCCATTATGACAGATATATCTTTGACTCGTTGACAAGATGATACATTCCGTTTTTACCAAGATAATCTCGATTTTTTACCCTTCTCGGATTTTTTCGAGTATTATTCGATTCCGGATTTGACCAAACCGTTTCGATTTATTCCGATTTGGAGAATTTTTTAAATATTTCTGACAGAGAAAGAGCTTTTAAAAAGAATTCACAACTCTGACAGTAGTTTTGTTTATTTTTCTTAATTTGAAACAAGAATATAACAACGGTTTTATCTGAGCAACAATTTCTGCTTTTACTTATGCAGCAGTTTTTCATTGGTGTTAAATTATTTTTCACATGTCTATAAAAATAAAATATTATTTCATATGTATTTATATATATATATATATATATATATATATATATATATATATATATATATATATATATATATATATATATATATATATATATATA
>NW_022639501.1:1105195-1114281 GCF_010583005.1 Odontomachus brunneus | reverse complement strand
TATATATATATATATATATATATATATATATATATATATATATATATATATATATATATATATGTACATAATATATATAAAATTTTCAATGATTCGTCTGCTTTTCCCCCTCATAATTTATAAAATATCATAAATTTGAGATTGGGAAATCAGGTAACTTAAAATAACGTTACGATAAATAATTGATTTTTACAGATCAGAACCAAAAGTCGTGGAGACAACTGAGCCAGAAACCACGACATTGAAAATATCCTTGGCGACTGGGGAACCTTACGGTCCCCGAGTACGTTTTATCAGTGAGCAAGCCGAAGAGGAGAGCTCGGATGACGAGCTGGAGTCGGAGAGCGAAGAAGAAGACAGGTATCTTCAAAGAGAGCAACCAGAAGTACCTTCTGAATTCTGGCACATACAAAAGCTCATCAAATACATGAAGGCCGGCAACCAGACCGCCACTATGGTATCCTTGTGCCTCCTAAAGGATTATGATCTCACGAACAAGGTACATCATGTCTCACTAATTATGCATATTATGCTTTCTCTGCTTGAAATATTTAATAAGAATATATAGAAATACTTGATAAGGATATATAGATGTACTAATTGTATGGGACACAACTTCCTCTGAACTTATCATTTCTTTCGGGAATCTCAATTTCTCATTATCAAAAAGATTATCAATTTCTCATTCAACTCAATCAACTCTCATTCAACTCAATCAACTTTCTTTCATTCTATATCATAACCTACTTTTAACGACTAAAGTCAGTACCCAGGAAGCAAACTAACATTAAAATGGCGTCCAAATCTGATCAGTTCATGACCAAAAATGACCAAGGAATGACCAAAAATGTCATGAAAATATCGTCAAAATGACGGTCTAATGTCACAGACTGATGACGACATTTTAAGTCGATTTAATAACATTTTAATGTCATTAAAACATCTCTAAATGTCATTAAGACGTTATACAGAAACGTCATTAAGACGTCACAAAAAAGACGTCTCAAAGACTTCATTATTTAGTTATTTGACGTTAATCGATCAGTTATGACCAGTTTTTGACATCATTTTGATGTGAGTTTGCTATTTGAGAAGGGTCTATAAGAGCCAAGCATAGATGTTATAAACACTTATATTTATACAGAGCTGCAAACAATTATATTTATCTATAATTATATATGTATCAATGTCAATTATTTATATATTATTATTATATCAGTCTAACCCTTATAGAAATATCATACTAAGAATCATTGATAATTACTTATTATCCAGTATTTTTAATACTGAAAATAAGTAATTATCAATGATTCTTAGTATGATATTTCTATAAGGGTATATATATGTTTTTGTGGACTGTGATGTAATAATAACAAATATAATTATATATATTATATATATTATAAATAAATGTAATTGTGTTTATAGTGTTACAATCGTGTTTAGCTCTTATAGGACCTTTTTTATATTAATTTTAATTTGTCGGAACTTTTCCGATTTTCTTTATTGTTTGACGATTATATATTATACTAAATATTTATCTAAATACCCCTTTGTCTTTCTATAATTCTATATAATTTCTATATAATTTTATCATTTTTTATTAAAAACACGATATATTTATACAGAATTTTCTTAATTTAGAGTAATTTTCTTGCAACATTTATCTTTATCCTATTAAATTTGTTTATGATGGTGATAGGATATACAAAAGGCTATTCAAGGAATGGGTGGTCTCGAAGTCTTGGTAAACCTTCTCGAAACAAAGGATATCAAGTGTCAGAATGGTTCGTTGTCGGTTCTGCTGCAAATTGCGACTTCCATAGAGATGAAGCGGCATCTGATTGACTTGGACATCACGACACCATTAATTCAGATGCTAAAACATCCCGCCAGAGATATTCAGGTCGTTCATTAACTCCACATCACTTGTATTTAATAAATTTTCGATATCATGATTAATTGTCGATTCCCAATTTAGTCTAGATAAGCTGATAAGCTGATCAGTTAATTAAATTTGTTTATTTAAATACGTTGAGATACTAAATTTAAGCACACGTGGGGGAATTAATTTTATTCTTAGGTTTTAGCGGCTGAAACGATGGCGATCATAGCTCAGGTGAGAAAAGCCAGAAAGCAGATTCGAATTCGTAATGGAATACCGCTCATAGTGAGTATTTTGCTTTTCATCATGTAGAACATTTGAGAGAAATCGACAAAACCGAAATGCCGTGAGGTCTGGAAATTTTATTCGACAGCTGGACGTGATGGACGTGCCGGATGAAGTTCTCCGTCGACCTTACGACGAATTAAATGAGACCAACAAAGAACTCGTGGCGGTCGCCATAGGTTGCGCCAAAGTCCTGGACTCCCTCGGCAGCAGTCCAAAGGTCAAAGAGGAGCTCCGCAAGCATGGCGTCGTTCCTCTGATGTCGCGCTTTTTGAGATCGAGGCACACTCAGCTGATCGTACCCACGATGGGCGTCGTGCAGCAGTGCGCTGATCTGGTTATATCGCAAACTTAGATACTGCAAACTTGCTAGTTAATAAATAGAAAGATAATATAAATATTTATTTGTAATTACTTTATTTTTGTATCTTTGTAATTTTGTGCACGCGTGCTCTGTTCTGGAAGCGCACTTTGCTAATCTGCTCGCGTGCTCGCAGAACGTATTCAGGGAGGAGTTCGAGCGAGTCGGTATGATTGACGAGTTGGTGCGCCACTTGAAGAACGAAAACGTGAAGCTCAAGGAGAACTGCGCCCTGGCGATCTTTAAGTGCGCCTCGAACCAGGAGACCCGCAGCAGGGTGCGAAAGTCTGGCGGTCTGGACCCGCTGTGTCGGCTCGTGCAGAGCGACACGGTACGCGCTAATAAACGTCTACTGGCCGCGGTGACCGGTGCCGTTTGGAAGTGCGCCATGAGCCCGGAAAACGTGACGAGATTCAATCAAAACGACCTGGTGACGTCGCTGGTGCCACTTCTCGAGGAGAACGAAGACGAGCGAGTGTTGGCTAACGTTGTGGGCGCCCTCGCCGAGTGCTGTAGGGATCCCGCTAACAGGACCGTCTTAAAGACTAACGAGGGCCTGCCGAAACTGGTAAAGATCGCTGTTCGAGACGCGAGCCTGGAGTGTACTCTTGTCCGCAGTTTACTTCCTTTGCAGAATGAAACTTCGGTCCTTCATACGAAACGATAACTCTGCATACTTACGCTAACGATGGCTGAAATATCGTGGAGCACCGAGGGGAAAAAAGAGAATCAATTCTATAGAGACTACTTTTTTTTGGAGTCCAATGGGAATGTTACGTTCAAATATTAAAACCAATAACAGCGAATTTCTAGTAAACGAATTTCTAGTCTTGCAAACGAACGTAAATGAGACTCTCGTCTCAAAATAGTTCTATAACGATTGCATCTTTGAAATTTTATTATCAAAAGGCGATTTTTGGCGATCGTTCGGTACATGTACCAGGTTGTTATTGAGCAAGTTTACATCAAACATTTTATATATATATATATAAATATTCATACAACACAAATATCATCCAAAATATCTTCCAGAGATATTTCTGCGACGTCTCTAGAATTGTATTTTGGACATTTATATTGTACAGATATTTAATATATATATATATTAAATGTTTGATGTAAATTAGGCCAATGACAATCAGATACATGTACCAAACGATCGCCAATAATCGCCTGTAGTGTCCTAAATTGGCTCGACGTCTCCAACTACGTAAATTTTCGCAAATGAGACTTCACATAAGCGCTGTTTGATGCTTATTCGAGTTACATTGCAATGTATTCAATGCTTCTCCTTCGTTATTCCACTATCGGCTACTGCAAACCTGAATAGTTGGGAATTCTTGCAGATTAGATTGTTGAGCGCCACGTACGAGCCGTTACTGGAGAACGTGCCGCTGGTGCTGAAAGAGTGCGCCGTCGACGGGACGTGTATGGATATCATCAATGATCCGGAGCATCAGCTGGACGGCGTGCGATTGGTTTGGTCCCTCCTGAAGCACCCCAGCGACGTGATCAAGCGAAACGCCTGTCTTGCTTTGGTGCCTTGCATCAAGCACGCTAAGGACTCACCGGAGATGGTGCGCGCCTTCGTGGGCGGCTTAGAACTTACCGTCAGTCTGCTGGAGAGCAAAAACACGGAAGTGCTAAGCGCGGTTTGCGCCATGATTGCGGAGATCGCCGCTGATCCTGAGAACCTAGGGATCCTCACGGATCACGGTGTCGTGAAGAAATTGGCCGCTCTCGTGGAAACCGTAAGTATCACACTGCTTTGGTTAATATTAACGAAACTTAAAGCAAACTTGTGAATAAAGCTATTGAGAAGTTATAAAGAATTCTTTTCTTTATGACTAGCTGTAACTATTCGTTTCTAATTCTATATATGTCTATTCTTTTCTAATTCTATATATGTCTCTTATCGAGGACGATGAAAAACTACGGGCGAACTTGACGTTAGCGATAGCTTATTGCTGCGAGTGGGACCGCAACAGCTACGAGTTCGGCAAACTGAACGCCGTCGCACCTCTCGTTAATTATATGACCAGCAAAAATAAGAAAGTACTGAAGGGCGTCTGCATCGCCGTTTACCATTTGAGCAAGGAGCCTTTGAATTGCGTGACTATGCATACCTGCGGCGTTATCAAGGTAAAGTCTTTATACTTCTCGCATACGCGACATGAATCGTGTCGCTCGATGTTAAAAGGGCGCGCAGTTTTGCGGAAAGAAATTGTCGAAAGTATTTTGCAAGAAAATGGACATCTTGCTAGCGCTTTTTAACATTGAACGATTCATGCCGCCTCAACGCAACGAAATGACGAATTGTCGGAACGATTTTACGTGTTTTGCCGTCTTATATTGGAATTTGTGATCGAACACTTGAGAATTTCGATATCTCGATGGAATTTTCAAACAGCACGTTTTGCGCTTGGTGGGCTCGGACGATCCGGAGGTGCAAATCGCAGCTGCGTCCACCATACGTCACATAAGGAAGCTCGCATTGACAGCGGAAAAATTCCACTTCAACGAAACGTAACTCTTTTACGCTTTCTATTTTGAAGTTTAAGTTAAAGAACATAACGCGAGCAATTTCTATTTTAAATCTCTTTTAAATTTATCGAATTATTTATTTCTTTGCTTGCAATTACAAGTCAAGGAGTAATCTCTAATTTTCATTCGAATAATTATGGAAAGAATTGTGTATGTGTGTGTGTGTGTTGATTGCATTATACCTGAACATTGAAAGCCAATGTTACGCGATTATGCTGTATTATTCAGTTACAAGTTATATTGCCGCTTTTAGCAAAACTTGAATCGTCGTTTAATTATCTCAACACCGTTTCCGCAGGAGCACGCTACAGGAAACCGATTTCCGTCTGTAAATTGAATTATCGGGAATTATCCGAGGAAAAAAACTGAAGAGAGAAAGAGACGTAAGAAGTGTATAAAATAAAAAGATCTTTATTTGTGCACATTCCTTAATAGCAATTTACAATCATCGTCGATACATTTAAATTTACAATTCCGCTTGAAACCCGTATAACCCGGCGACAATCGTAGCACTGAGCGCGTAATTGAAACGACGTAAAATTTTACGTGTGATCGAAAGAGAGTTTAAGAAAATTTAGTCTCAAAGTCACAAAAAAATGTCGGATATTTTGATCCGCACTTGAAACATCGGATACACAATTATCAATAGTTAAGTTACTCAGCATCAATATGCCAAGTTTGAGCAACACATATCTTAGGGTGCGTCTACAATTTAAAAATAAAGAATGTATAACGTAGAATACACTAAACGAAGAACAGACGACGGTCGCATGCAAATACGATGCAAGTTCACACGTGAGACGTACAAAGTTAAGCTAAACGTAGATGTATACCATCGATCCGCCCTCTCGTTGCATTTGGCGGTTCATGAACTAGCTAAGGAGCTTCTCCCCGAATTCTTTTAAGAGAAAAAGCTTATGTAAAAATAATCGCGCCATTAAACGTCAACCGTAATAAAAAAATTTACCGGAAAAAAGAATCATATAGGTATCACCAGCGAATTTCAATAAATATTCTTTACATGCCATACTTGTTGAATCTTGTTAATTTCTTCAGAATTAAATAGCCGCTCCTTAACAGTCATGTCTAGTATCTTATGTAAGGCATATTAAGGGTTGGTTCCATCAACATCGATTTTACTTAGTTCAAACGCGTTCACAATTTACAATATTGAGAAATCTCATTGTCGAGTAATTTTAATATTAATGTCTTAGGACTAGTTGTTCCAACTTCTTGGTAAGCTACCTAATAGTTAAATCATATATTTGTCTTTGTCTAATTTGAAAAAAAAAAACGAAAACAGACGTATGATTTAACTGTCAAGTAGCTTACCGAGAGATTGGGACAATCAGCGTTTAGAGTAGTAGAACTAGTCAACTATAGACAATCTATGATCAGTTAATTCAAGATTTAAATACTTAATCGACGTTGATTTACCCTCGGTAAAAGATATACTAGAATATATGTATTAACAATTACTACGTATAAGGATGGCGAAAATACACTCGACGTTCCTACTCTATAATACAAAAACATTCCAAAGTTCTGTTCCCAGTCGAGCGACTGGAAACAAAACGCATATTTCCGTGCTATGGCGAACCTGTTTAATCGGTTCTAATTCTATAACCAAACTATCACACTGCTTTGCAAATAATTTATTTTTTAGAGAGAAATACTTTTTTTCTTGTGTACTTTTGTTTGTCCCGTAGTATTCGCTATTAACATAAGATTTTACTCAACCGGATTTCCTAGCAACTTTAACAATCATCGATCTGTGCGGGGGTACTTACAATTTTCAGTCCGGTATCTTTCTTTAATGTCACTTAAAGTGTAGGACACTTAGAAATATATTCAAAAAAGCACAAAGTTTACAATATTTCCTGTCAGAATCTTGAGACAGAGGGAAAGACAATTGGACTTTCACAAGTTCCTCTTAGTGTGATTTGTAATCTTGTTAATCTTGCTTGTTGGTCAACAATGCTTCCGCTGCAGTTTTTACTGCTGCAATGAGAATGCAATTTTACTTTTCTAATTACGTATATCCAAGCAACTTGGAACTTTCAACGGTATCCATTTTTTAATAAACGAGTTCTATCAACTCCCTTACCTGTGTCACGTGCATTGGATAATAATCTGTCTAATCCAGGCTGATACTGCAAAAACTTTGGACGGACAATACGTCGATACAGGATTAAGGAACCATTGTACTCAGTCGGTGCCATCAACCATATATAAAATACACACTGCAACAAATTGTCTCATAACTAACAAGTTTTGTTCTCATCGATATCTGTCTCTAAGGATAATATTTGTGAAGCTATACCTTGAACAACCAATAGACTGGGAACCAACAGACAATATATTCAGAGAAGAATTCTACTATAGTAAATACAGCGAAGACAACCCAGTAAGTGAGCCATTTTGTATCGTCCTCCTTCTTAGGGCTTTCCAGAGCTTTCATAGATTGGTAAGCCGGATAAACAAAGCCAACTATGTTACATACTAGCTGCTGCCCTAGTCCAAATACCAAGTACACAGCTAGCAGTGTTAGTGATCCTATAAAAAAACGAATATTATCAAAGAACGAATATTACATCATTCATGAGAATTCAACCATGACCAAGCAGATTGGAGCGGTTTCTAAAAACGACGTTTTTTCGTTCGACTGAATTCGAACGAAGATCAACAGGTTGTAGATTTTCCGGAAAGAGACGAAATGCATTTGTCCAAAGAAAGCGAAAGAAAGAAAAAGTGACGAAGAGGAGTCACGAGCGATTGCATAACGAGCGATAACGAGCTCCGGTAGACAGAATCCCGTCAATGTCGGCGCGATTAATTATTATCTAATGTATGTGGCGCGTCTGTGTGATCGATAAGAATGACTGGGAAATTCGCGCGATCGTTCCGCGCGACTCACCGAGAAAAATGTACAGTCGATCGATGCCGGTCTTCTCCTCCGCTTGGGCGAACACCTTCGTCCACGGCTTGCTCTCATCCTTCAGGGCTTTCTCGAGGTAGTCCTTCACGGCGACAATTCGGGCCATATTCGCGAAAATTCTCGGACTCCGGACTTTATGCGTGTCGTTGGTTAGCCGTCTACCGCACTGTCGCCGCTGCGTGACATGGCCGACGTTCGATCGACCGATCGATGCTTTCTTCTCTCGACCTCGACCGTGAACTCGATGCTCGATTATCGCGCGTTTAAACGCACAATTGCGCTACAGCATTACCAGCGCCACCGACGAGGTACTAGAAAAAACCGTTGACCTTACGGGTTTTAGCGACACGGAGAAATCTCATCGTACATTTTTATATTTCACCTTTTTCTTATATCCTATATTCTTACTGTTATAAAAAAAAATTAATTAAAATAATAGAATTATAAGCGCCTCGTGTTCCATAAACCGCTCCTACCCACCATCGTCTTGTCTCTTTCTATATCTGTCAATACGATTTCGGCACAATGCTCCGTCCAGAGTCCCTATTCTTGAAATTTTTATGTTTACGTAATTTTCATTGCGCAGCTATTTTATAGTATGATTAAACCTGCGCAGTAAAACTTACATATACGCAACTATTTCAAGAATAGAGGCTAAGTACTATATGTCGATGGTGTAGTCACACGGATAGACAGAAGCGTCTTTGTGTGAAAAACAGTCGGTATTATCAACGTTCTTCAATTACTTCCGGGTCCCTCCGGGCCCTTTGGCCGCGTTGAAAATTTACCTAGGGTTGACAATCTTTAGGAGTATCTCGTCAATGCCAGCGCGCTCAAAATGTGTACTATTCTCAATATGATTTGATTTCACATATTATAAATCAAAGCAACGAGATCTCTTATATCACGAATTATATATACAGGGTGTTCAAAAAGTCCCGGACCGGTGAAATATCTCGAAAACTAAGCATTTTAGAAAAAAATGTTTCAGATAAAAGTTGTGGCGTTTAAAAAGATGTATTTACTGATCACATCAGTTTGACCTTGGGTTGCGTAGCGAAGGTCAGGTCAAG
>NW_022639501.1:1104898-1105062 GCF_010583005.1 Odontomachus brunneus | reverse complement strand
TGAGACAAATTAATTAGCTTAAAAAAAAAAAACAAAAAATTTTTTACATAAATATATAAAAATCTTTTTGTGCTTTTTTTAAGCCAATTAATTTGTCCCATTATTCTGCGGAAAAAAAACATTAAGACAAGATAACCGAAAGATGAATATTTTACGAGATATTT
>NW_022639501.1:1099944-1104628 GCF_010583005.1 Odontomachus brunneus | reverse complement strand
TATATATATATATATATATATATATATATATATACATATATATATATATATATATATATATATATATATATATCATATGGAATTATAGAATAATAAATTGAAGAAATATAAATTGAAATAACGAAATCGATAATGGCAACATAAGAATAAACGTTTAATAAACAGATAACAGTCTTCAGAGTTACTCACAATGCGATCGCAATTACGTTTTAAAATCGTCGCACTAGTCAAATTCAATAAACTTCCAATAAAACTCTTTCATTTTTTGTAAATTTATGCAAAAAAAATAGATATATAGTCGATTCACAGACAAGTACTGCGAAACGTAACAGCGACTTCATTACAGGCGTCTTTTAGGTAAAACGAAATAATTGCAACAAAAATTGAATGGCAAGAATCAAGGTTGTGAATTTGACTCGTTTCTCTTGAGAGTATCTGTTAACAAATTTTTATTTCTTTGTTTTCTTACGCTATTTACATTCACTTTTATATTAAAATTCCTTGTACTTTGCCGCGGCCGTGTTGAATTTATGACGTCAGAAGCGAGGAACGACGAAAAAGTTGCGTGCCATTTCTAAATAAAGATATAGATATTTCTAGATAAAGATAAAGCACTTGAGATAATTTGAGCATACTTATCCAAAAAGTATCCTTTTCCTCTAACGATTTATAAGTAATCGCATAATAAATGATGAAATGAAGCATGCAGACAAAACTGAGTTATTTTATCATTTCATGTGTCTCATTTCACCATTTATTATATAACTATTTACTGATCATCAAAGGAAAGGAACACCTTTCGGATAACTTTACAGATGCGCTCAAGCAATCAATCTCAATTACTCTTTATCTATATTTACTTTTGTTCAGAAATGGCACGCAACTTTCGTCAGCATGTCATTCCTCGCTTCTGACGTCACAAATCTGACATGACCGGCGAAGTGGAAGGAGCCTTAACACATTAACAGACGGCTCAGATCTTTAGGCGCACATTGTACAGGATCTTCGTAGTAACTTCTGCTTATTGGAAATAAATACATTCGAGCCTCGAAGATTGTTTTTTTTAAGCAGATAGTCTAATATAAAACGTATACGTTGGAGCACCGCGTTTATGTGCGAGAATTGTACTCAAATTAAACCGTCATCAGCACCCACTCCTTCTCAATAAAATAAATCCTTGAATTAAAAAGAATCTTATGTAAAACATGTACATTGTTCTACATTGATCTATAAACTTATCTATCTATCTCACTAAGGACACTGAGAAGGGGAGGATGATACGTGACTGTAAAATATACAATGCTTTATAAAACGATGTTTGAGCAATTTTAAGCGTTCACAGCTGGCCCTAATCTGGTATGTGATAAAGGATTGAAAGGGGTCGTGTTACGAATTCCTTTTTCTAGGCACGTCGTATAAATGTCGGCAGTGAGTTCGCTCAAGGGAATTTCCTTGTCGGTTTTGGCGGCTTTCACAGCATCGTCCACAGTTTTCCTAATGTCACCCTCTATCGTCTGCAACCAGAAGAGGAAAATAAGTTACTTATACTCAGTACTTATATGATCATCTTTTAAATAACGACAAAATAAAATCCTAACAAAATTATCAAAACAATATGTATATCACATAAATTATTATAGTATTTTTTTTACAAGAAAATACTTCAGGGAATTCAAGAGGGACGCGATCATCCGACCTTGATTTCGTCGGCGGTGACGAGGTTAGCATTCAGAATTCTCTCCTTGAAACTAGTAAGAGGATCTCGCGTCTGTCGAACTTCCTGCACTTCCTGTCGCGTGCGGTAGCTGGTTCCTGGATCCGACATACTGTGCCCGCTGTACCTGTACGTCACAGTTTCCATGACTATCGGTCCTTTGCCAGAGGTGCAATGGTCTATCGCGAATCTCGTGGCTTCCCTCACGGCTAACACGTCCATTCCATCCACCTAGGCAAATTCTATCGGTAAGTACGGGCATCAAGACGCATATTACACAGAAGGTACAAACACGCATACCCATATTCCAGGTACATAATCGCCTCTGGTGTAATAGTCTGTGTTCGCTGAGGCGCGATCCACGCTGGTACCCATTCCATAGCCATTATTTTCACAGACAAAGATACAAGGCACATCCCAGAGTTTCGCCATGTTATACACTTCGAACACCTGACCTTGATTGGCCGCGCCGTCGCCATACAACGCTAGGCAAACACCGCCAGTGTTCATGTATTTATGCGCAAAGGCGATTCCGACTCCCAGTGGCACCTACTTCGTGAGAATCCAGTTTTATTAAGGATTACGTCTTATTCTGGACTCAATACCAACCTGAGCACCGACGATGCCGTTCCCTCCGTAGAAGTTCTTCGAATACATATGCATGGAACCACCCTTTCCCTTAGCATTGCCACCTTGTTTGCCTGTGAGTTCTGCCATGACACCGAATGTGTCTATGCCCATCAAATATGTCCAGCCATGTGCACGATAAGCTGTGATTACAGAGTCCTGAGGTCTCATAGCAGCTTTCATGCCAACTGCACAAGCTTCCTGCAGGAGACATACAAGCAAATAAAAAATAAGTATGGGAAAAGTAAGTATAAAAGTTTAAGAAAAATAGGGAAAGACATCCAGCACTTTACTTGTTTTATGTGGTAAATGTTACATTAAATTTTATATATTTTAAGCATTGGATAAATAAACTTCTTAATATTTGATAAAATTCAAGCAAAAGTACCAGGAACTGGTGAATACTGTAACAAGTGCTAACTGTTGGACATTTCCTCCTACATGCTGAGTGCTACACAGTCCTTACTTGTCCAGAGTACAAGTGGCAGAAACCACGGATGATTTTTTCTTTGTACAAATTGCCAGCAGCTGTTTCCATGCGACGTATCATATGTAGCTGCTTAAATAGCTCAATGGCTTCATCTCTAGTGACAGTAACTTTAATGGAAGGACCTGAATCCAATTTGTGCAGACGATAGGGCTTGGTCTCAAAGAAAGCTTCAGTGGCATAATTATTTTTCTTGCTTAAAAAAAATGAAGCTACCTAAAAGCCAGTAGTTCAATGAGCTTACAATATAGAATTAATATATTACTGTAACATGTGCAACATTGTGAAATTCACATTGTATTGCGTGACTCGTTGGTGTGTTTTCTTTTCCAAGTTTTTTAGCTGTTGTTAACGTCGATTAAAGAGACAATTAGAGTGAAATTACAAAAGGCAGCAGCACTATTTATAAGAATGCTGCACCCGTGTCACGCGAGTCATAATTACCTCGTTCCAGCTTCCAAACTGGGCGAGTATGCGAGATAATGAAAGAAGAAGAAAAAGACTCGTCAAATATCGTGTCGTAACGTCTGTTGCGAGTAACGAATGGGAAATCTTAAGATTCTGTCACGGGACGCGATACCGCGAGCTAGAGGTCATATGTACGTTACAACACCGTCGGTATATCACTTACGTTTCGTCGAGACGACTGTGCGATCGCATTCCTGATACAATTCGGTATCATTTTCTTCAGTAGCGAGGAAAAGAAAACGAAAGTAGAAGGAAGAACTTGAGTTTTACGCTTCACTGATTTTACGAAATACCTGTCGTCTACGTCTACATCCACCTTCACCTGACACGGATCGGCGCAGACTAGATAAAGATGCACTCTGTAATGTCAGACAGGTCATGGCATATGTTTTCGTAGGTAAGGATGGTAATATTGAAAAAAATTATTAACGTCCAAGTGAACCGATTATAAAATATATTGATTTCTGACAATTCTTCGAAGAACATAGAAAATGACTGATTAATTTTTTATATTATATCTCATTTATATTTATTTTAATTATTCAAATTATCTATATTTATTTAAGCTTTATATATTGTACCTAAATTAACTATTTATATCTAAAAAATCATGTTGTTCATATTTAAGGATCCACACATAGGTACACAGAAAAATTAAAGGCCCTTGCAGAATGCCAAGCAACAGGCAATAGGAACAGGGAACAGAAATTCGAATTGGTCAATTATTTTTATTTCCTGTTCCTATTGGCTAATGCTTATTTCTGTTGTTTGTAACCTGGCATTGTGCAAGGGCTTTTAAGGCTACAGGCAATAGAAATAGGCATTAGCCAATAGAAACAGGGAATAGAAATAATTGACCAATACAAATTCCTATTTTCTGTTCCTATTGCCTGTTGCCTGGCATTCTGCAAGGGCCTTTAAACGAATTGACTAATCGCGATTGATTATTCTCCGACTGTAAGGATGCCGTCCCATTGAGCACGAATCGGAACGCCGGATCGGATTTCTTACTATAATGAGCGTTCCGTTCTCTAGTTCCGTTCCGTAAAAGTTTCCTCTACCAGTCCCATGTAGCAAAAACGGAACGGAATAGCGCGTCGGTCGCAAATAAATATGATTAATTCGTCAATATTTCGTTATTTTGATGCGACAGAATTAATTATATACATAATTTATGCAATTATCTTGCCGATAACATTGTCATGAATATTCTGAAATATTTAATTGAAGAGTGAAATATATTTTATAACTAGAAATCCGTTCCGTTTTTGCATGTTCTTGCATGGGACTGGTAGAGGAAACTTTTACGGAACGGAACTAGAGAACGGAACGCTCATTATAGTAAGGAATCCGATCCGGCGTTCCGATCCGTGCTCAATGGGACGGCA
>NW_022639501.1:1091262-1099934 GCF_010583005.1 Odontomachus brunneus | reverse complement strand
CATGGGACTGGTAGAGGAAACTTTTACGGAACGGAACTAGAGAACGGAACGCTCATTATAGTAAGGAACGCTCATTATAGTAAGAAATTCGATTCGGTGTTCCGATCCGTGCTCAATGGGACGGCACCCTAAAGAGAATCGTTGACTGTAAGGCTGATTTTCACGTGTCGTACGACAAGCTTTTTAGATACGTTCATTGATGAACAGAGAACCTAGAAATACTCTATTCGTCAACCAATAAACGTATCTGAAAAGCTTGTCGTACGACACGTGAAATAGCACCCTAATTAGTCAATTTCCTTATTGCTTTAGTTTTACTGCTTACGTTTTTCTGTGTTTTCAAATGAGCCTGATAAGCCTGTAAATTTGTCGTTGAGAAAGAAAAAGAAGAAAAATGTATTCGTATGTAACATCATTCTATCTTTGTTAGTGAGTAACAAAGATAGGATGATACTTGTGTCGATTTGTGTCTCTTGTTGGAAAGCAACCCTTGACACACACGTACATAAACAAGTTTATTGGTCACATATTATCTAAAATATCT
Organism: Odontomachus brunneus; assembly: GCF_010583005.1. NCBI lineage: Eukaryota > Metazoa > Arthropoda > Insecta > Hymenoptera > Formicidae > Odontomachus > Odontomachus brunneus. The sequence continues at coordinate 1,099,390 of NW_022639501.1, read as the reverse complement.
TGTAAAATAACATGCAACCAATACACTGTTTTGTCACAGTGAGCTGCGTTTTGTACGCACTGAGCTGCGTTCGGAAACGTCATTCGAGTACTCTTCCTCTCTTTTTATCTCACTCTTGTATCTCGCTCACTCCAACATAACGGGTATACTTGGGTGACTTTTCTGAACGAAACCCTGGAAAGCACCTACGATTTGCAGCGACGGTGGCGGCTCGTAGCGGAGATTTGGAATTAATAAAAATAAGGGGTCTAACCTGACGAAGATTCGTAACAGGTCGAATCACCAAGCAGACGTTTTTTTGTAGCACGACCGAACAGCGGGTCGGATAAAATCTTATCTCTGTTTATAAATAACAGTTAAGAATCCCCGTAAAAAAAAAAGATCGAGCATCATCCATTTCTACTTGATAGCTTTCAATTCTTTTAACGATATCTGTTTGTTCGGATTTTATTAAAATTATGAAACAATTTTAGGAAATTTTAGAAACAGATTAGAGTCTACGAATTCGAAATAGTGATGGAATGTGACGAATTGCGCGAATACAAACGGAAAGTTGTTTCCTTCAAAGACTTTGACAGGTTCAAGTTACTGGAGCGGAGATATGATAATAATTCCCTCAACATATATACAGCGAGGCTAAACAATTTGAGAGAAGACACATTGCATAAAGCCAAACTGAAATGGGGTAAGTCGTATTTACACGCACTAAACTTTTCTCAACGTAATATATATTTATATTATTGTATTTTTTATACACATATTTAGTGGACCATCCACATATAGAGATCTCACGCCTGGTGGTGGAGGATAGAGAAAAATCTTATATTTTGATCGGTGTGCTATGCAAAGATGATTTGAAGGAAAAGTTGAAACTTTCATTATTACGCGATATAGACAATGAGCCACAACAGGAAATTCAGATAAGTAAGGATCATACATCCAACTACATCAAGATTTTTCTGGAAGATGAAACTTCACGTGTCAGATTAGTGGGAAATCACATGGATGTGCAAGAAATTATCACAGGAGTTGTATGCGCAGTATTTGGACACGAAACGGACACTGGAGCTTTCTGGGTATTTATATAATCAGAGTAACTGTGTAAAAGATGGCTTTTCTCAACAAATTTATCACATAGATCACATAATAATAATATATGTAGTTATAATGACAGTCTTAATTGTTACTTCTATATTTTATTTATGAAAGCATACTAATAGCAAGTTGAAGAAGAAATTCATCTTTTATATAATTATTGTAATTATAATTATTGTATATAATTATTGTAATCTGCAAACAAGAATTCACATCGTACTGAATTGCTTTTAGGTAGAGGATTGGTGTTTTCCAGGATATTGTCCAAAACCTTGCACATCCTTAGGCACATCAATAGAGGATGGAAAAATTCTGTTGGTGTCTGGCTTGGATCTGGTGAATAATACAGACAACCTCAGCTTAGATCTATTTTCAGAGTGGATAACTGGGATGGCAGGATGCACTAATATGCAAGAAGAAGAAGCAGCAATCGTACAAGTGATCATTGCCGGTGAGAATTACCTTTACCTCATAGGATCTGTGGCAACACATAAAACTTCTCACATTCATTCTTGGATTGTTCAGGGAACAGCATTCGGAGTTCCGCGAAACTATACAACTACAAAGGCTATTACGAGACCAAATTTAATGATCAACGTAAAATCAAGGAAGATTTAATGGCGATGCAGAAGCTGGATTCTTTTCTCGCTAAGATCCTTCACTGCTGTTGCGTCGTGCTGATGCCGGGACAGTTCGACCCGACTTCCTATTACAGCATGCCCCAACAACCGTTTCACCCCTGCACCCTGCAGAAATCGGCCAGGTAGCAGACACCGTCGTCGGCACCGTAGCATTCGTCAAGCCTCTTCTGTTTGATACAACACGCAGGTTCAAGAGCATGCACGGGGTGACTAATCCCTGGATCGGCGATATCGGCGGTCGAGTTGTAGCCGGCTCCTGCGGCGGACCGATCATAGATATCGTGAGGGTGGCCAAGTCGGACGAGTTGCGTCCGTTGAATTGGATGGAGCGTACCTTGACTTGGAGGCACTGCGCCCCAACTGGCCCCAACACGTTGCCGGTTTACCCGTTCTTCAAGAACGACCCATTCGTCATGACGGAATGCCCGGACGTATATTTCGCCGGAAATATGGATGCATACGACTCGAAACTTGTCGAAGGTAAGAATTTCTTCATTCAGAGCTCGACATGCGATGTACTCTCCGGCCGATTTTCGAGAGGTTCCACCTCGCGTTGTTGCTCTTAGACTACTCGCGAGGCAACAAAACAAAGGGGACAACGCAAACTTTTCGAAAATCGGTTGAAAAGTGTATTACTTGCTCTGTTTTAATCTATCGTCTGATCGTTAAACATTGAGCTGATTCGCTGCACCGTGAGTGTATACAGGTGACGAGGGGCAAATGATAAGATTGATTTGCGTACCCAGATTCTCGGAAACAAAAACAGCGGTGCTAGTCAATTTACAGGACCTGACGACGCAGTCTGTTTCATTCGGCCTTGGATGAAGTTGTTGCGTATTTACCCATTCCTATATTTGTACATAAGGTAATGTTAAAATAATTATTTATTATATAAGATACCATTTTGTGCAATGGAGTATTGGATAATGCGATTAGTGCGTGATCCCCACCCAAGGAGCAGAAAGTATCGATAAAAAATTTAGAGATTTCTCAAATATATAATTAAATTTATTATCCGCGAATATATATATATATATATATATATATATATATATATATATATATTTATTTATTATAATATATATTATTGTGTATATATATAGTAAATATATTTTATTTGTTATAATTATATTTATATAGACCGTTTGTTCTTGTGAACCTTAATGATAAGGTATACACAGGTACATAAAGTGACGATTTAATAAAATTGTATAGCTTTGTAATGTTGACCGCGAATGCACACGAAAATATGCTATGCAACTCGCGAAATTTCTTCGCGTGAACGTTATAAATGTAGGTTTCTATATATTTCTCAAATCCCAATTTTTTTTTCTTTTTGCGTCTCGCACCATTAAGAACTAACGTGATATCTCTTTCTCTCTCTCGTATACGAGAAATGAAATAATACATGTTAGTATTAATATACACGTATATATTACTCTCTTGTTCTTTCTCGTTACTGTCGTAAATACTATGTTTTTTTGGCACACATTCAAGATTTTAGATCACTACGTCTGTCGGAATTATATGTCGTTAGTAACGCTAAGACTCGCACATACGCGTCGAAAGATAAATTCCTAATTATAAGAAATTTTCTGAACCTAAAGACATGCACGATTAAAAGAGGAAGACAGATGGAACTGCTGCTCGTTGAAGAGATCTCAATTCGTCGAAGGCTATTCTAATAATGCCACTTGAACTTTTCAGAGGCCCGTGGAGTTATTACGATCATCCTCCCATCGCGAATGATTATTCTGATAGAAATTCTGAATCTCTGAGCCGCAGGATCTGCTGCTGGCGATGTTCACGCGGACGGCACTCTGTTCCAATCGCTCGCTGTCCAAAGAAGCTTGACTCGGCTCAGAAACGCTTGTCTCCGGCCGCTCCTCGTTTCTCATGGCACATATCACATCCGTGAGGGCTACTATGTAATTCTTCGCTAAAGTGAGCGTCTCGATCTTTGATAGGCGTCTACCTTTGGTAACGTGCGGGATCACTTCACGTAGAGACTGGAAGAAAGAAGATACAGACATCCAACTTGCTCTCGCAAGTGTGACGTCTCCACGCGACCGTTCTCATCGAGATGTAGAGTAATTCCCTATGTACCTGAAAGGCATCGTTCAGACTGTGCATCCTCATACGCTCCCGTTCATTGCTCTCCAGTCTCCTGAGAGTTCTATCCCGCGTCGTGTTTCCCTTCGCGGATTTCGACAAATTTAAGCCCGACGATTCCGTTCCCCTCGTCGTCCGTCGCACGCCTTTACCGTTCTGCGACGATTCCGTAGGCCACTTTGTCCCCCAGGTGTTCTCGTTCATTACCTTAGATCGCATTGTGCGTTCCTCCTACCTGGTAAGGAAACAATTAATACTGATATCTAAATCTGTATTCTTCGAAATTGAAATTCCTCTTTTCTCTAGATTCAGAGAGAATCGCGGTGTCGCGCTTAATATTCTCTATGACTTACTTCTTACACGATTTTCAAGCAGACTCGTTGATTAATTACCGAAGATAATAAGAGAATCTATATTCCTTTCGCTCGTGATCGACACTCCACTCCGCTCGTCACGGTCTAACGCATTTTTAAAGCTAAGCAGCCATACGACGGAGTCACACGTCACGGTTTTTCGAAATTTGTATCTCTCACTCGGCGCCGCGTATACTTGTTGAGCCACGCTGGAACGACGACTGACGTCGCGACGCCGGGGTGCGGCCGGCGCCGCCTTCAACCCCCGTTATTTCACGATATACCCCGTGTCTCCTTGATCATGTCAGTCGTCTTATCGTGTACCCGTCGATAAACTTGCAGATTCCCGCCGTCATGTTTCACGAGAGCTCCTGTTGTCTCGAAATAATTTTATTCGTGCCTCAGGAGCTGTTCCAGAAAGAATTCCAGAATTTTTCCAGAAAAATTCACATGGTGCAAGAGAAACGAATGAGAAGAGTGATAGACGCGGCGCTGCCGCTTCGTACACCCAGTATATGCAACTTTCAACCCCTCTAGATTTGCGAGCAGGCTACAGGTGGGCGTATGACGTAATTCGCCCACGCGTACCCTCCTATCTCTCTATTATCGTTTTACCACCAACAGCTTGGAGATGACGGGGGTCGTAATATGAAAAACGCCTGGATGCACTTGCTCAAACTCAAATGGCGACAAAAAATTGGCCGAACAATTTTTGATAAATCGTTTCGTTCGGAAAGAAATCGTGCGAGAGAAATTTCGGTAGATTAGATGGGATTAGTTGACAGTCGTGAAGACGAATAGATTTGCGATAATCAGGTCCTTTATTTATCCATTTTACATTTACCACAACAGGCATCAGACGTTTTCAACTCCGACTCCTTGTGATTAGCGGTCCACGGCCCGAGACTAATCGTGGCGTAGAAGTCCATCGGATACGGTCGCTCCTTGTTGAAACTCGCCATCCTGAGGGCGACCGCGCCTTCATAAGGGGTGAGAAATGGCTTCTCGAACGCGACACCCCAGTCGATGCTCAATCGTGGACATGCAACCTTATAAACAATATGAAATTTTATTTATATATTCAAATTTAATTTACACATGTTAATTTAATTTACATATTTATATATTTTTAAGTTCATATATTTAAATTTTATATATATATATATATATAAATAAGAACCTTCAATATATATATAATAAGAAAAGAGGAGAGAGAAAAGATTCTGAATTGCATTTATTAAAGCTCCTGTGGTTTCACTTTCATATAAATATATCGTTTTATTTAGAAATGGCACGCAAAAATTTTTGGCATGCGTTTTCTCACTTCTCAAGTTATCAATACAGAGTTTTACAACAGTGAGACCGGGAGCCTGATATTATATCGAATCAACCAAAAGATTTCTCCCTCCTGTTTTTGGAGCGATCTGAAAAGTGTTTTTTGATAAACAACAGAGATTGTACTTGTATGAAAGCGTCGATGCCTTCAAATAACTGAATTTTGCCCGGGAAGATCTCCGACAACAGTATCACAACGGTTTTCTTCCCTAACGCCTCTATTCTGTTTTGCAGGGTCTTCAGAACATTAGGCCTGCCTTGTCTGCCGAGGGTGCCGAGCACTAGGCCGTATTTGTCGGTTTCTGCGGCGCGTTGTATCGCCTTGTGTCTAGTCTTCAGCATTCTCTCGTGATCGTAGAATTCCTCAGTTAACTTCTTCGCGTATGGATCGTACTTGAATGCCTTTAGCTTCGGATTGGCAATCATGGCAGCCTCCAGATGGAAACGACCGTCTCCTATGTAAACCACCGCGTCGGCACAGCGAACTTGCGGCGCTGTGCAACCTAAGATCTTTGAAAAGAAACAATTAAGACTTCTACTCCCGCTGCCGCAAAACTCTAGACTGATAACGTCAAAAGCGAAAAAACGCATAACAGAATTCTTGCGTGTTATTTTTAAATAAAATATGTTTATCTTTGAAAGAGCAGGTAAAATCAAATATCTTTTTATATAAAAATAGCACGCAAGAATTTTTGCCATGCGTCTTTTTGCTTCTGACGTCATCAATCCAGGATTCTACAGCAGTGAAACCTGAGATCTTAATTATGCAATCTTTGTTAAACATGTAGAGAAATGTATTATGTATACTTCTCCAGGACTGAGTGGCTTGCTCTGTGGTACTGAGACCTCGTACCCCGCTTTTCTCAGCTCTGATGCTGCTGCCTGCAGCATGGTAGCAAATTGTATCGTACTGACCAACGCCAGTTTTGCAGTGATAGGCAGTGTGACTTGTAGACACTCCACGCAATGAGAGATATCAATTTTTATGTTGACAAATACATAAAGCACTTTGATACCAGCAGTCTGATCCACAGGTATGAGACATGAATGGCCGTAATGAACCAAAAAATCTGCATCCAATGCCCGTGCTGTGTAATCGTCCACACAGCAGGCTCCTGTAGTAAACAATAATATTAAGTAATATAGAATGTATATGGGAAGTATATGAAACTATATATGTGGAATGTTTAACTGCTTGTCTATTCTCACCATAAGTAACATCAGCCAAAATAACAGTCTCTGCTTCAGTAAAGTGCTCGATGATGTCAGCTATGGTTGTAGCGAACATCAGCAGACCTTCTGGCATTTGGAGGGCGACTCTCTTCGCCTTCACCTCCTTGATTCTCCATATCGTCTTGTGTATCTCGAAATTATAATTTGACGGTAGAGCCGCAATGGCAGAGTTCAGCAGAGGATCGTTCAGTAGTTCCTCGGGGATCTTGGTAGCTCTCACGGGAGCCTTGAAAATCTTGCGAACAGGTTTCGCCTTGATAACTACCACGGATTCTGAATGCTCGGTCATGTTTTTAGACTCACACTTCAGCAAATTAGTTCTCGAAAATATTTTTATATATGGCTTGTCACATTGTATTTACATTTAAAGTGACTATTGTAACGTGATTGTAGGTTAGGGTAAGGTTAGAGTAGGATAGGTTATGAATCATGTACTATGTTCACTGCTAATAATGGGTCTACTTTCTTTTGTGTCGTATATTATATTTTTTGTAACTATAAGTATATATAATTTTGTACACCAAATAAGATAGGTGTATATTTAAAACGCAGAGGGAACGAAAGAGGAAGATTGCAAGAAAGTACAAACACTGAAACTAAAGCGAATAGATCTAGCTGTATCTTTTAATTTTTGCTTGAAATTCTGTAAGAATCTTCACATCCAAATTGCCGTAGCTATACGTAAGACGTAATACGTAAAGACGTAATACTGTAAGAATTGGTCAATTACAGTCTAGTATTTTCGAAAAATGATAACTTTACGGTACAAAAATACTTCATGTGATTGGCCAGTTCTTACGATATATAAGTTTTACGTTACGGCCGACAATTTGTGTATGAAAACCCGAACGAGTGAAAGCAACAATATTAATATGCATATTCACATCAAATTGATATAAAACATGATTTATTGATAGAAAAAATTAAAAAAAAGAATGTGTCCAGGTCCCACCGAGATTTGAACTCGGATCGCTGGATTCAAAGTCCAGAGTGCTAACCATTACACCATGGGACCGTGCGTACCAACTGGTCTCAACATTATCGCTTTCAAAGGAGTATATACGTTAAGCACATAACCTACTCATTTATTAATTACACACACACACAATATTCTGACTGTACTGTAAAATATTCATAATCACCTTTTTATTCTTCAATAAATATTGAGTGAATCTTATGCAAAATGTAATTTTATCAATTTTCGTAAAATTTATGTAATGATTAATATATTATTCACAGAGGTAGAATATAGTTAACGAACATCACAATAGATGGCAATATAATCAGTGTAAAAAATTGAACGAGCATCCAATTTGAATTATTTTACAAATTGATTTATCTATAAGTGTTAAGCGGGGG
>NW_022639501.1:995327-1091044 GCF_010583005.1 Odontomachus brunneus | reverse complement strand
GAGAGAGAAAGGGGGGAGAGAAGAATGTTCCAAAAGATTAATATAACATTTTCAAGAGAAAATGTGCCAAAGAATGGATTGCCAAAATGGAATATAAACGGCAATATATGAAAGAAATTTCATAAAACATAAAACACAGAAGATACAATTATAACTATTATTAAAAATAATTTATATATATATAATATTATGTATATACGGTTTTTTTATAAGTTTTACATAGAAATGATTTACTCTTTTTTTTTTTAATAAAAAACTTTCCTCTTGTAAAAATATATACGTTTCGTATTGCACACTAGATGCGCGATTATATTATAGTCACTCGTCTAAACTCGCAAATCCCGAATACGAGATGGCCAGCGATAAACTTCAATATAATCAATATACATGTGGACTATATCAGATTATCGTTGTTAAGTATAAAAACATAATATGCATTATAATGTACTTTTCAATGTTTAACAATTGCACACGCTCTAAGTAGTATAAATATTTATCAAACGCTTGTCATGGACTTGTACATACTGAGATTATTTTGTGAATCTTTCGCACAGCCAATCACAAGGTAATTTCGGCATTCTATTTGCCGGCCACGGAAGATATCCTGCAGTCTTCAACACCCAATAATCATACGATACTTTGACTATCAAGCCGATGAGAATCATCACTTCGATACCGATAATATAATATATATAATCAGTCCAGTCTCCCGGATACACGCACATTTTTGATGCGTCTAGATCTACAACTTTCTCCTTCACATTTTCGCACATCACCTCGTCGGCGTCCAATATCCGCGTCTGCAACCATGCCTATGAGAAAGAGACAACAGGTTTTCTCATCGCATCATGTGATGTGCTGTTCTTTTTTGAAAACTCATACGATACCTTTAAAAATTTGGCAGTGTTGCAATCACAATGTAACTCGTTGCCACCTAGTTTGACTAATCGCGAGCTCAGAGTCGCGAAATTCTTATTGTACACGTTTGCACTTAGAATATATGTTGGCAGCTAAAACACGTTACATCTTACATTTAGTACGAGCAGTTGTGGCATCTTACATTTAGTGCAGCTGTGGTATCATCGAGAAGTCTCATACATTGTTGCACTTACTGATTTAATTTTATTATATCGTAGACTCAAGAGGGCATAATTGTCCAGAAACTTGGAACCTTCCAACTTGTTTATCGACGTAATATTATTGTAATCTGCATAAAACTCGCGTAGATCCTCGTAACACGGGTTGGTACTTAGATCGTCCAATACGGTGATCTGAAAAGAACGATATACGTTATTTATGAAGTAATGATAAGTCTTGTCGATAAGGTGAAGTAGACATGGGATTTGTTTAAACCTACGTTATTGTAGGAAACATTGAGCGTTATAGTATTGCGCGGCAATTTTTCCGGCAATTCTGTTAATTGAATGCCGCTGCAGTCCACGTATACGGCAAAGGTGGGCGGCTTGCCTTCAACAATGTCCAGCCTGCTGACATTACACTGGCATTGCCAAGTGTCGCCTTTCGGGCATTCTGTTTGCAACTAAAAGTCGAAACTAGTCCCGATTATCTCATAAAATTGTGAGAAACATCACGCAACATTGTTACCGCGCGAAAACATACCGAGCTGAGATAACGGACTTGCTTAAGTGGCACTTGCTCAGTGGTGTTAAACCAATGCCATGTTTTGCTGGCGGAACACACCGTTTCGTTTTCGCGATTAAAAGTGATTTGCATCTCGCCCGTTCTGTTGATATATTGGTATATGTCGTGGCACCAGAGTGTGTTTGTCCCTATGAGGAGAGAGACACAGTGGCTTTAGTAGCAAAGATATGTGCCTATCTGATGTGTTTGATGAAGTACATATACTTGATCATATGTTGTGACAGCTGCTCTGTGTACATAAGTTTAATGAAGATAAGGATAAGGAGGCGACGTGATCTCTCTGTTACCTGAGATATCTAGCCAGAATTCTCGACCGTTTGTGTTCAAAGCTGGAAGGTGAGTGAGGTTGTTATAAGACAGATCCAAAGTAGCAAGGTGCTCTAACCGCGTCAATGAGTTATTCTCTACTTCAGCCAATGCATTATTCGAAAGATTTAGGCACACTATGGGTGTCTTCATGAAAAACTGCCCCTTCACTTGACCAATCTTGCCATCGGTCACAGCCAATGATTTCAGCGTCCTCCACCGAACTTCATTTGCTGTGAATGTCTCCAAGGTTGCATTACGTATATGTACATAGCTTATGTTCGACCAAGGGAATCCTGAAATAATTTAATAGAGATAATCAGAGTAATTTTATAATATTTGTATATTTTTTTATATTCTCTTTTTCTAATAGATTTTCCCTGTACATAAATAAATAATGACTTGTGATACAAATTTATACTGTTTAATAACTTTGAAAAAGCTCTTACAACTTACCCATACAAGAGCGAGCATGGTCCAGAGTCTGATTATTTATGTTACAGCAGAGCGCAGCATGGGGTTCAGGTACATTGGCTAGTGTAATCTTCTTGCAAGGACATTCATTTGAATTTACCCCTATGTTTGGACATTCCGCTGCTTGTCTGTAGAAACATTGCACTGGAGGAGAATTGGGAATCCCATCTGTATTTGATGCCTGCTGGTCTTCTTCTGTACGTGCACTAGCTAGTCCAGCATACAGACACATTATCATAGCCAACCAGTGCATCTATATGTGCAATATGACAATATTATAAACTATAATTTTTCAAAAATATATATATTTACTTAAGCAATACGAAAGCACATACCTTCAACATTAAATGCTCCAGCTTGCTGTGCCTTAGATGTTAACAATATGGATCATTGTAAATTGATCTGTATCACTAGGATTATCCTGCTGCCGCCATTCTGTTTGTAGAACAGCGATGAGTTGCTTGCGGCTGTGACTAATTAGCGCGATACGATCGGTCGTTCTCGAGATAATTGGCGTAATTCAATGAGCATACTTGATTGCTCGCGGCTGTCAAGAACTCGCTCGGCGAGAGGCGCAAACGAATTAATTCGTTTAACCGCGGCTGACACTCCGAGTCGCTCAGGTCGTTTCGTTGACGAGACAAAATTGCTCGGCCAAGGGTTGAGGCCTGTTCATTACACTTGCGCGCCAATTAAGCGATAAACGAGGAGGCGCGCGCGCGCGCGTGTGTGCGTGCGTTATCAGTTTATCGAACGATCGTCTCACGAGTCAACATTATAATTCTATCATACATTACGTTTTTTTTGCGATATCGTTGACGGCGACTAACGGCTATGTAGATGTGAAAGTCCATCGTTTCTTCTACGCATCGTGAATTCTACATCGTAAACTGTCATTGTTTTTTGTTTATAAATAGACGGAGCTCAGCGACGCGGCAATCTGTATTTTTCTGTTGCAATGGCTCCGAGGGTAGTCGAAGAACATTACCGACCGTTCTTCTAATACCGACGAGAAGTACGTTCTCCTAATATCGACCAGAGGTAACTGCGACTTCTCTTTTAAATTGAGGTAATATACATTGTAAGCTTCACAATTATTTGTCCTCATATTTTATGTATATAGTGACATGCGTTTCTCATTCCCTGCTTGCACGTAATTGACGTAATTGATAATAATTTGCAAACTTGATGGTTTCAGGTCGCTTCTGGGACTTCTATCGGACACTCTTGAAACTTGATCAATTTTGACAGCTCAGCTTGAACATGTGAAAAGAGATAAAGATGGCCTTTGTATGTTTTTATTTCGAACGTAAATATTGACGACGGATGAATATAGTTGGGAATGATGCGGTAATTCAACATATTGCAATAATATTCAACGACACGGATCAAATACAGATATGAGCTTATCTCATCCTTATTGGCGGGAATGGGCGGCGTGACAACGACGGTGAATGGTTGGAACGTAACCTGAAATCGTTGTAACATTCGACATGCAACTTTTATAATATATTATCACATTGATACGTATATATATATATATATATATATATATAAGATACTGTATGCTACAAATAAACGCCTGCCGCTATGGATAGGTATGAATTAACGTGGAACAATGTGATCAATTGGATTGCTTCGGGCGCAATGATCGTTGGCGGGATTCTACCGTACGTACCGCAATACAAGGAAATCAAGAGAAAAGAAGATGCGGAAGGATTCTCCCTTTACGTTTGTCTCACCCTTCTTATCGCCAACACTCTCCGTATATTATTTTGGTTTGTACTAATTGTATAGCGAGATATTAATATTTTATATCAAGTTTTATTATTCACAAAGATATATATTATTATATGGTAAAAATATTATATGTGATATACTAACACTCACATATATTTGTATTCACCATAGGTTTGGCAAACATTTTGAACTTCCACTTTTATTGCAAAGTATACTTATGATTATGGCAATGTTTGTTATGATTAAACTTTGTATCAATATACAAAACAGAACACAGATAATTAAAGCAAAGGAACGTGTGTTTACAGGTAGAGCTAGTTTTATTATCATAATATTGAAAAAACTATATATAGTATCACATATATGTATATTAATGAAAACAATTCTATTTTCACAGATTTGGATGTCAGGTTTTTTTGGAAATGGACAAATTTTCAGTCCTATCTGACTTTTATGGTTTTATTTGCTACTGTAGGTGGTGTGTTTATGTATTTGTTTATAGATATACCAATATTTATTGAAATTGTTGGTTTGTTAGCGGTGTTAATAGAAGCTATGCTCGGTATTCCTCAGTTTTTACGAAATTCTTCTAATAAATCAACTGCAGGGATGAGGTGAAAGCATATTTTTTGATAATAGAAAAATTAATTAGGTTAATTATGCATATATGTGGATTCAATTAATCTTTCATTTCGTTTTTAGTGTAACCATGGTAACTATGTGGACACTGGGAGATGTTTTCAAAACATGCTACTTCATTTTGAAGGATACTCCAGTGCAATTCCAAATATGTGGTGCTGTTCAGGTTGTAATAGATATTGCAATTTTAGTACAAGTATATATCTATTCAAAAAAAAATACTCCGCACACAAGAACGGCTATAAGAGCAGATTGAAAATTTTTTAGGCGAGTTGTATATGCCTATGTTTATATATATAAATTTTTTTAATGTTCATATTTATATAACAAGATGGGAAACTAATATATTTTTTATATTGACTGACTGCAACAAAGTATTTATATGCACTTAAGATAAACCAAATTTCTTAACATTTACCAAACAAAGTGCAGTTAATATTTTGATAACAATATTAGCGTTTTACACCATTTATTGTATAAATCTACACGTGAAGTTAATATTTCATCATTAACTGCACATCTAATGCCAAATGTAATTATCTGTTCCTCTCATTTTATGTTAAAATATAAACATTACAATTTATTGAAACTTATTAATTTCACAACCACGTTCAGTTTCTGTATATAAATATTTAATGAAAGTATAGAACGAATGGCGGGAACGAATGACGTTTAGTACATGCCGGTCGCTTAGCGACGAAACGTCAACAAAACTCCGTGAGTGTACGGCAAACATGGCATAGCTTCCACTCCAAGGAAAAAAAATGACAAGTTCTTAACATCACTGAACTAACAAATTCTTTTTAAGAAAACAATCAAACCCTACTTAATTATCCGTTAGTTATCCGTTACAATTCTTGTAAGAGTACTTTAGGAAAGAATTATTTCAATTGACATCCAGAAATGACAAGATGTATAAGAAACGAGGTTAATTTAAAAAGCACCGGTGAGTGCTCATTGAGCCGTGAGGTATGTATTAATTTTTGGTTTGGGATATCTAATCTGATTCTGTATATATTGTCATAGCTTATAATCAAACGGGGCAGAATTATTTTGAGCAACTCGCAGCATACAACTCGATGAGCCAGCATCTGCGACGCATTCTATTGGCGAAAAGCGTAGTCGACACAAGAAATAAAAATTATATGTGCAGAAAGAATAAGAGAAGCAAGCCAGCTGATGACAGAAGAATTTGCTCTCTCCCGGAGACGACGGATGACATAATCGACAGATTAGCCTATGATACTCAACATCATCCAATGGTGAAAGTCATAACATAAATAACATGTTTAAAATTATGAAAATTTATATGAATAGCAAGCAGTGTTGTAATATATTTAGATATACTTATTAATTATAGTAGATATATTTATTAATACAGTAAATACATGTATCTAATTACAATATCTAGATATTTTGTATGTATCTTTGTCTATAACTAGTTAGATTTTTTATTTCAGTAACTGTATCTGTAACTAATTTCATTTTACCTTGTATCTGTATCTAAAATGTTAAACTTAGATATTTTTATAAAAAAATATCTAGGTATTTTAGATAATTAGAGAGATAGATGTATTTACTGTAATTAGATAAATATATCTACTATAATTAATAATTGCATCTAGATACATTACAACACTGTAATCGACTGATAGTGCAATAATAAGAGTGCAGATATAAAATAAATAAACGTTCGTTAAAACTTTCGATGCTTCCTATGGAGATTTTTATAGATAAACAAGTAGCATTGGAAACATTAAACTAATTTATGTCAATGATTAAAAATTTACAATTTCGTGAAACAAATTTCTAATGGGTTTTAGCGTGTCTACTTGTTGTAACAAATGGGAATAATTATATTTTTAAGTACATATCGTTCTTCCTTTTCACATTTGCTAATACAGGACGTATTAAGGATAAAACCAAGTCTGGAATGTCTGGATTATTGTGACTGCAACTTGGAACACCGGCGATCGAGAAACTGTGGCCGACTGTGTTGTAGAGCGAGCAGTCAAAATCGTCGACAACGATCAAGGAGTCAAAGATCGATATCACCCGCCACGGCGTCAAAACGTAAAAAATTCATATCGAATGCCGTTTACGGGATGGAATTCAAAACCGCGCGGAGAAACCCTTGCATGATCGGCTCGTCGGTAGGCTTTTTGCGACAGAGGTGAGATTGCATCAAATTTGTATCTGCATTTAAGTTCAATTATTTACTTATTTATTTCCTCTTATTTTTATTAAAATTTTTATTATAATTTGATTCTTTCCTGTCTCCGGCCTATAATTGTCGATTTCTTCTTTTCTTTATCCCCATAGAAAATGTAGATACGAGACAGATCCTGTTTTCGTTCCTTGCACAACTGCTACTTTAGACTCGTTAGAATTTAAACCGACGTGTTGTTCCCCGATACAAGAAACAAACGACCATCGATCGGCATCGTCAAGCACCTCGCGAAGCCACGACGATTCCGATCGCGACAAAGCCGTCAATCGACCTGTGTCTCAGCAAGAAGATGGAAAGAAATATGTTAATTTCATCTACGATATCACCAGAGAGATTAAGCAAAATGGTCTCTATACCGATAAGGAACTGCAGGATGTGTTCAAGAAGCACATCGAAAAAAATAAAGGAACATTGGACATGGTACGAAAAACAATATCGTCGTAAATAGAAATCTGTTCTTGATCGCCGAACTAGTGCACTTACGGTACTTAAAAAGAAACAGAAATATCGTTGAGATTTGTTGGAAAAAAAGAGAAGAAAAGAATTAGCAAGCTAGTACAACTAGCAACAGAAAACATCTATTATTGTTTCATTGATTCGTTTAAAGATATTCAAAGACGATATCTAGGCAACATCAATGAGAGACGACTTCATGTCTCTTGCTAGGAAACAATCAATACAGACTCTCGGTTTCTCCTTTTGTTCCAGAATAGAATGCTGTATGAGGTCTACCAGCTGAAGATTTCTTTAAACATACTGGATGATGGATCGGATACAGATGACGAGTTGGAGGATCTTATCCACGCACAAACGTTACTGCACGTCTCCGAGATCAGGCCACCTACGCCACCAAAGGTGCTGGACGAGAACAAAGTTATTGATAAGCTTCAGTCTTATCAGAAGTCAATAGAGACTCAGAATGGACAGTTGAGCAAGGGTCCCACGAAAAAGGTGGTACTGTACGACTTCAATGAGCCAAAGATGTACCCCATAACGGTAAAAGATTTGATGGTGGGAGTGATAGAAATGCAAATGCACGCTCAAGAAGTACGAGCCAATTCTTCAGTGTCGAAACATGTGTCCACGCAAGATGAGACGGAAGAGAAGCTTAATGGTCAAAAAGAATCCGACGTTCACATGGTAGAATCTTAAATGAAGCCTGCAAATAATATAATACAATAGAAGAAATAACGTAATCCCTTTTTGGTCTAGATTCAGTCGGAAGCGGAAGCTTCGTATTCCTCGCAGTTTGAGAAATCAGAGGAATCCCAAGACGACGACAGACGGGCTTCTCTCACGGGCGAGACGATCGAGAGTTCCCACGCTTCCGTTAAAGATCGTTCGATCGATTCCTCGGTGAAACAAGACGCCAACTCTTCAACGTCGAACCTCGTGTCCATACAAGATGAGACAATGGAAACTGAAGAGCTGACCGAGTCCGCGCCAGCGGCTGAGAGTTCTCAAGTCGAATCGTAATCCGGACCAAAGATAATGTGGACACGTTCGAGCTAACTTTTGGCTTGCTGCCTTCATGGATTTGCCGACATGAATTTCAGCTCGTTTCTTCAGGGAAAGAAATAACTCTGAAAATAACTTTGAAATTCCCGTAAAACATTGGTAACAAGCCCACGACAAGACGCGGCATCAATCCGCGATCCAGATTAATCTTTAGACTGTCGGAAAAGCCACAAAAGTGACTTTATAGCCACAAAAGTGACTTTCCACTTTCCACGGCAGTCTGAAGGTTAAGCATTTCTCCACGTCGCGCAAACCTCATATATTGAAGCTCTTGGCTACTCGCCGCGACCATCTTGATTAATGATGTCAGAAGCAAGAAAATGTATAAAGTATCAAAATTCCTACAAAGCATGTCGAAATAAAGATACGTTTAAAAAATATCACTTGCAAGATCGATCAAGTATACCTTTAAATACTCAGAACATTTTTGTTTTAACAATCAATAAATGACTGTACAATTATCGTGTTCGGAGTATCTTAGAGATGTGCTTAATCGATTACAAGTGTTATTTTTTGGATATATATTTCGACGTAGGAATTTGCAAGGATTTTTGGCACGCATTCCTCGATTCTGATATCATAAGTGCGTTTTCGTTCTCATTCCTACACTGTTGCTGAAAAGCATTTAATTTTACGTTACAATTTTGCCGTTATACACATTCTCTCCTCGCATTCGTTAATAACATATTGTGTTAGCAACAAATGAACGTTAGATGCACAGTTCTCATCTGTCGTTTGACAGATATTAGAGTAAATTATGGTATAATATACTAGGATAAATTATGATAATAGGAGCAAAGTATAATACACAAGTATTCTGGTGATCTTGTTCGTATACTTTTCTTTTATTACACCCTGATTTTACTTTTTTGTTTAACAAAGTACGTGTATGTGCGACGCTTGTAGCACCCGCCGCGTGTATAGCTTTTCCAATATTCTCCCCTTCCTCCGCAGACAAAATATACACATGGTGAAAAAATAGAGGTCATGTACATTCATTCCTTGCGCATATACAACATTCTGCACATATCTAAGTACAGGTACTGGTATACAAAGTCACGTGTTTGTACAACAGGAGGTTTGCACGATATCGCCGTGCCGATCTTTTTATGTTACAGTGCGGTTTGTCATACAAAAGCAATAAAACAGCTGTATGTGATCTCGATAGTAGTCTACTTTGTTCGTTTACCTACGGCTACTGGCTCTGCTTGTGTACTTTGTTTTGTACATATGTTCCATCTTCTTCATCCGATACACGTTGAGGTACGTTTAGTTCAAAAAGGTAACTAAGGAATATCTCATTGGATACAAACTATTAGACATCAACTACGATAACTATATGTGTACACAGCCACCTATAAAATATTGACACACACACACATACATATATTTTTATATGCACATATATATATATATATATATACATAATATATACATATATATTGTATACACATGTGTACATATGTGTGTGTACATATATACTATCAAAATAAATTTATATTTCAGCTGCGTTATACTTTGTATTCGCATCATGCGAATAGGACTCTGTCTTGCGACTTAACACGCGCAAATTATAATTATACGTTGCATTCTTCGAGGAATTCGCGAAAACCCATAGACTATGATATCCTGTGATATAAACTCCAAAAAAGAAAAACAAAAAAAAACAATAACATAGCAAAGTATGTCGAATGCTCGAATACTACTGTAAAGAATATATAAAAAAATCGCATTCATCACGTTTACGAGAGAAATGCAATGCAACCAAGATTGGACAGATATACAATCGCTTGTAAAAGCGTCTAGTTTTATGACGGGGGAATAAATTGGCGCGACATGCTTCTTCAGCAGCTGTCCATTAGCTGCCGTCGGACGCGTTTGAGGAACAGTCTTCGAGTTCCGGCGCGTTTGGACCTTTGTCTAATATACGCGCGAGTTCCGTCACGTGTCTTATTGTAAAATCCGGCTTGGGATCGCCTCCCGAAAGACGAGGCTTGTCCGCGGTGGGTATCCACACGGTCCCGCCCAGTCCGGCCTCGATACCACCTGCATAATATAATGTTGATATTTATTGCGACGCATGCATGCGCTGTTCAGGACGAACAGAAGAACTGTAGAAGTACTGATTGATATTAACACGTTCGCTACCACGGTTTATTTGGAAAATCCTCGCTGCAGCCCACTCTGTATTTTTTTTTCATGTCATCGACCAGAGCAAACGTCGACTAACAGTAATGTCAGATCGATGTTATAATCTCCCACTCAACGGTGTAACTGTCACATGCACATCGCAAATCTAAGTGTGTTATTTTGGCTGAATCTCTTTCACATGTTTCTTATCGTTTGAAGTCACGTCATTTAACATATTAAATGTGAACATATTAAATTATACGTCTTAAACGTGTTAAACGACGTGATTTAAAACCGTCAAAAACGTATAACTTCAGCCAAATTATACACTTACATGTTTAAAAATAATACTTAGATTTGCAGTGCAATATATTGCACTTACATTGTTAGATGGGAAATTATAACGTTGATATAATTATTATCTTTATCAAAATTACATATTACAAGTTGATTATTATGATTATTATTGATGTTACTATTGGTTGGTGTTTATTGGGCTGCGTGTAATGTAACTGCCCAGATAGCCAAGTGATTGAGCATTTTGAGCAAATTAATGCACAGCAAGTATTGTTAAATGTTTGTTGTATATTTGTTAACATGTAATGCGTTATTGAATGCAACATGATTGTTTATATTTAGATGACGAAATTTCAAGAGCAAACTGATCAACGACAGTAGCACGTCAGCATCATGATAAAAACTTTTTAACGGATTATAAATCTGCATCAACGTATTGCCACTAATTTGCCGTTATTTGAATTCACGTGAATTCAATGCGATACACATAATGTTGTCTCACCTTGTTCCTAGTTTGTTTGAATTAGTTCCTATTTGTCGTCGACAACGCGACAGTGAACTCACAAACAGTTGGCTATCTGGATATGTGCTGTCACAAAGAGATTCTCAAAGATTGCAATACTTTTTTATATATATCACGTGTGTTCGCTGGTAACGAACGTATTAAATTGAGGTGAATATTGATACCTAGAATATCCGTTTCCAACTTGTCGCCGACCATGATACATTCTTTGGCCCTCACGTTAAGGAAGTCGCAGGCTCTTCGGAATATCTCGGCGTCTGGCTTCTCCCAGGGAAGATCACCCGACACCAGGATGATATCGAAATATTGTTCCAGCGACAGCTTGTGCACTTTCTCCCATTGTGCGTTCGACGGGCCGTTCGTGATTAGTCCTAGCGTGTACTTCTTCCTGAGCTGACGCATCATCGACACGGTGCCCGGCGTCAAAATCATATAGTGGTATCTTAAATACAGCCATCGTTCGTAAACTTTTTTTGCTAAGTGTGAGTACTTGTCGCCCAGAGCCTTGTTCCACAAGATCGTGCGCCAAGCGTCCAATGTGCAGGTCGCGTTGTCCGGGCATTTTCTGAATTGCTTGAGAAACACGGCCGTTATCTTGATGGATGCATCTTCGGGGATACCGTATTCTTGCGTCAATTCCTCAGCCAACTGTAGGTAAATATGTGCAATAAGAGCTCTCGCTTTCGCGATGAGACAAACATTTTTGTGACGTTAAAGAATGATGAGCGAAGAACTGAAAATGAAGAGGGACGATAGAAACTGAACGGGAATTAAATTAATTTCCACATTCAATACGTACGATCATGACGATACACATTTACATACACATTGGAAATAATCATACGTAAATGATCATCTCTTTGTCGCAAAATTGACGCAACGTTTCTCTTCACCTAAAAAAAAGCAAAAAAAAAAGCAAAATAACGTGGTGAAGCGATTCTCCGATCGATCAGACACAAAAACGAATATTGAATGTGGAGTTCTCATTGATCAACCAAGGTTTCGGGACGAGAGGATACAGCAGTCAGTTAGGAGTTTAGGGCACTTAATTCATTATTAATGATTACCTAGAAAATGCATTGATTCATTGAAATACTCGAGCCGATTAGTGGACACTCGAAGTGGCACCCGCGGACGTTGCTGTAATCACAACAAAATCAGTTGTGCCAACAACAACTACAACAACAACAAATGTTATACCAAACCCTTTGAGTTGTGGCTGAAAGATTTCTGGATACCGGACCGTGTGTGTGGACTCTCTTGTACAGTCTAATTTAATAAGCAGCTACCAAGTCTAATTAGTCGCATTGTGTGAGATTAGTTGCATCCAGTAATCTTTCTTTGTGATTTATCCTTGTTACAGAATTAAATTACTGCATAAAGAGCATTAGATAGTATCAGTAGTAGAGTGGACGATGCGAGAAATCAAGTGAATGCTTAGAAAATTTCTCCGTTTAATAGCAAAGTGTTTCGGTTGCATTACAAAATCTTCGTCGCAAAACAATTATCGATGAGTTTTATCTGTGTATGTGTGTATGCGTGTGTGGCTCGGTGTAAGCATCTCAAGATCACAGATTAAAATTAACAACGATCTTCTCTCCTTCCCACGGTGCAGGGAAGTACAAGAAGCGTTTGATCGACGAAACCAAATGTATTTGCGTATCAAAATCCCATTTTAAAACGCGTGCGTACCTCCGTATACGCGATTTACGAAATATTCCTCCGGGCGTGAAACCTCTTAGCTTTCTTGCTTGCCAGGAGACTATTTCCAGACGTGATGCTGTCTAAATTTATCCTGGACTACGCACACATGTGCATTTCAAATATCCCCTAGGCGGGAGAGACGTGTGCAACAGCAATTCACGTCGCAGAATCCTACGGCTACTTACAAATCTATTTTTTTTTTGTAGAAAAGTACAATTTCGCAACGTTCGTTTCGCGATCGATCGATTCTGATCCTTCTCACTCAATTTTTACATCAAGTTCGCTCGCGATACACAAGTTAACGATATAATTACAATAGAACAACACGCGTCGGTTTGCTTAGACTAGCAGAAAGCCAAAAGAGCTACATAGCAACGTCCGTTCAACAGTCACTCTAATCTCCGAAGAGATGTTTCCCGAGCTCCATCATGCGATGATTCCTACAGACGGTCAACGCGCCGCACTTCTTCAGCACCGAGCCGACACTTTCGTCGGCCTTCACCAAGTGGCACAGCAGATCCTCGAAGGCGGACTTGACGTTCGGTTGCAGGCCGCCTATCTTCACTTTTTTCAGCGTCTCGATGATCTCCTCCGCCCAGCCGGACTCCAGCGTGAACTGCGACAGCCAAGGTATCACCTGCAGCACCCCGGCCATCGTTTGCATGCCCAAAAACCAGAGCTCCATGAGCTCCATCCAGTGTTCCTTGTACGATATGGCGACCACTAGCTCGGTAGGGTCGTTGCCTTCGTCGATAATATACGCGTCCCACAGGAATCTTATTGTGGCCTGAATGTAACAGCATATCGAGAAGTCGTTCTTCTTGATGCGCTTAGCCTGCTGCTTCAGCAGCAGCAGGCCCAATACTGCCAAGTGGCCGTGCAGTACCAGGTTCTCCGGGATCTGCTTCAGCTCCGGCAGATTGTTGAAGATGAATTTCAGCAACGAGACGAACGTCGGCGACTCCTCTACCAGCTTCGCCTCCAGCACGGTGATGTTCATCAGGACGTTGCAGATGGATACCATCGCGGTTCTAGAGTCCTTCATCTCCTCCAAGAGACCCGCGTCCAAGTCCTCCGTACGATTGCCGTCCTGCAGGACCTTCAGACGCTCTGATCGCGGTACTGGCGGCTTCTTATAGTGCACGATGGTCCAGTGATAGGACATGCACTCGAACAGGACCTCGTCCTGCTTATGCTTCAGGAGGATCTTCCGGGCATCCTCTTCCACGGCCAAGTAGCACAAAGCGGGCAATAGCAACCTCAGTATGTCGTTCTCGCTCATCGGATCATGAGCTACCGGTTCTCCAGACGACGTCCCTTCGTCCGTCTTGCCGGCCTTGGCGCCGGACTTGGCTTTCTCAGCTAGCTTCCTGTTTCGGTGCGCATAGAAGGTGTCGTTGGCCACCGTCAGCATATACGGCAGCACGGCATAAACCTGAGGACGCATCGCGGTGGTCTCTTGCGCGAGCCAAGCTGCGAGCACCCTGACGACGGCGCACACGAAGATCTTCTCCTCCATATTCGTCAGCGTCTTCATCTTCGACACGGCGCTGAGCAGGCCGATCACCGCCGCGAAAGCGCCCTTCAGGGCCGTGTACAGAGACTGCTTCTCCTTCTGATCCAAGTCTAATTGATCGGTGATGATGTATCCCAACGAGATCTCCAGGATAATAAAACAGGCCGTGACTAAGTTTCCGTTGGCAAGCACAGCCTTCAGCTGTTTCCCTTCCAACTGCATCCGCACCTCGATCGATGCCAGCTGTATCAGCAGCAAGAGAAGTATCTTAGGTTTCTCCTTGTCGGACAGAGCCCATTCCGCGCCCAGGAGGTCCATCATCACGGATGCGAGCTTCAGAGCCGGATCCCGTTGGTTCTTGCCGATCTTCGAGCCCAGGATGTCGCTCAGACCCTTGTGGATACTCAACGGCCAAGACTCCTCCTTCGCGGACGCGGAGATCACGTCCTTCTTGCAGGACTGCAGCAAGGCCTGCAGTATGGTACATAGCTGGAATTTTCTCTCCGTGTGATCGGTCTCGAAATCCAATGCCACTTTGTGGATTATCGCGTGGAAAGGCGCGGTGTCTGTCGGGTGCCAAGCAGTCGGGCCGAATGTACCGACCAACGTGACCAAGATATTGAGCGCCTCGTCCGTCTGGAAGCTCTTCTCCGCGTAAATGTCACACATTTTCGGGATCGCCTCCTGCTCGAGCAGCGCCTGCTGTCCGGGCGGGTGCTGCGCGATGCTCTGCAGGCAGGTATACGCTTCGCTGACGATGATTAGCATGTCGTCTGCTGCGTCCTCGTCGGCCTGGGACACGATTTCGAGCAGCGCCGGAATGTGACCCACCATGTCCGGGTGAGAGGCCAGCTCAGGCTCCCCGCAGAACGCGGTCAGAACCGATAACGCCACGGACTTGTACACCTGCGGCGGACAATCCACCGGCACGCTGTCGCTGACGAGCAGCCTGCGGAGGAACTTCGCCCCGATCGCCTCGAAAAGCATCTTCTTGGCGGCCGGGCTGCAATCCTTGCCGTCCACTAGTTTGGTAACCATGAAGAGTGCGGCGAACTTCTCTGAATCCGTATCCACCGCCTTCAGTATGGCCAAGCACTTGGCGACACCCTCGGGCACACTCATGGCGCTCGCTTGTGCGGTTCACGGATTTCACCTGATCGTGGAAATCGCGGAGAAACGAGAGAAAGAGCGGAGTGAGTCGCCTTCAAGTTTGAGACTGGACGGAGACACCTGAACGGGATGACGTCTAGACGTGTTCTTTATACCGCGATGTCGGTGTCGCCGACGCGTCACGTCAAACGGAAGCGAGTTTCCGGAGAGTGTGCTTTAGCAGACGTTACCAGGTGCCGCGGTATCCGTCGCGTGGCATAGCCGCGAGCTAACTGGCAGGCTTCCCAAAGCAGTCCTCGCGCCGTCTAGCCTTGCCCTTTGACACACTCACCAGGCCAGCCGAAAATAACCGTCGTACAACGCACACGTGTACCACGTGTGCGCCCTGCTGCGGTTCTCTCGCGGTCGCCTCGTCACTGGGAAGCCTCTTTGAAGTGTCGTGCCCGGAGAATTCCGTCTCGGAGAGCGGTAACCTCAAAAGTATCTCGCGCAGTCGTCAGTGGTAACGCGTGAACAATGCATCGTGGCGACGTACACTTCCAAGCTTGATGTCGCTCTACTTATATTTACGGATGATTCATTAACACGACGCCGTAAATAAATATCTTACTGTGCTTATCTATTTGTAAATTCGATATCTCGTCAGTGGCAATTAACCTCTGCGTGTACTTTGTGCCGACCTGCAACGCGACGCAGAAACAGTGCAGTTTCAGCTGTGCCTCCTGCACTTGACACAGCGGGATACATGTATATTTACACTTTTCTTAGGAGAGAGAGAAAGAGAGTGTGTGTGCGAGCGAGAAAAATAGGCGACAGAAACGATGCAGAAGGTGCAACTAAAACAAGCATGGAATCGTATCTCGAGAGGCACAATGACAAGACTCTCACGAGAGGGAGAGAGAGAATCCGGAGAAGGTGCGAGACGCGACGACGAAAATAGCCGTCGCGCCGTAGAGAAAGCGCGCTATATCTGGGTGTCGGCTCGTATTACATACGGCGCGCGCGGGACAGGAGGGGGAGAATGACAGGAAACGAATACGACGAATTCTATTCTTACGAGAATGCGGAGTAAGTGTCGCGGAAGAGTGCGACGGTCGTGTGTGAGAAGCGAGACGTATTTACGCACGCACGCGTGACCTCTCGACGACAACTCCTCATCCCTTCCACAGGAGAAAGTCGTGTCGATCGGGTCGGGAGGTTAGGACATATTAAAAAGTATGCTCCGTATACCTTGCGGCAGGTCTGATTGTCGGCCTTCCTAGTCTCCACGAGAGTGTTGTCCAGGTCGAAGAAGATTGCCGTCGGAGATACCCTAGACAAAAGGGACTGCTGTTGCTTGCGGAACGCTATTGCCATCGTCTTCCCCTGTGACAGTCGCGCGCAGTATGAGAACACCCCATTATTTGAGATACATATATTTAAAACCAGAAGTAAATTTCCATTACCAACTGACGCATGCGAAAGTCTAAGGTTTGGAGAACTTTGGGTTTCAGGGCCCCTATTCTTGAAATAGTTGCGTATACGTAATAGCGTGTTCGACTGGCCCTGGGTTAATCGCTCCTAGAGCGATTAATGATGTCATAAGTCTCTACTAGCCAATCATAAAGCTTATAAGTACTTGTTCGACCGATAAACGTAGGCTGAATAACCCAGAATGGGTTAATTCAGAGCCAGTCGAACATGCTATAAGTTTTACTGCGCAGGTTTAATCATACCATAAAATAGCTGCGCAATGAAAATTACGTATACGCAAAAATTTCAAGAATAGGGACCGATATGGGCGATATTGGATGCTTTCTAGCTACGTTTATTTCAGTTTGTTGGTAACATATTATCTAAAATATCTTGTAAGATAATATGCAACCAATAAACTGGTGTAATACAGACTACGTTATCCGGATTAGTAACTATTGTAGTTAGTGAATTCTTGAATCCGATTGGAGTACATTTTTAAATCTAAAAGAATATACCAATAAAATTCAAAAATTCACTATCTATGGTTGTTACTAATGAAATAATGTTACCTTGTAAACGTAGTCACAGTGTACGTAGTTGGAAAACATCCAATATTATAAGTATTAAAGGTTTTCTATTACTTCTATTATCATCTTGATATGGAATATATAACTCTAAACTAAATAAATACTTTTTATTCAAGTGAAAAATTGTTATTATTCCTCATTTATCATTCTTCCTTCAACTAGACTGTTTTCCAGCAAAGAACAATGTGTTACATAAAACTAATTAATTACACATTATCTAAGATATCTTTGGAAATAATAATAGCCAATAAAATAAAGCCAGTGGCATACAATGAGTGCGTTTAGCGAATTCAACAGTTGTACAACAGTTGAGCAATTCGTCAATGTAATTGGTCTAGATTTAGGGATCTAACAGTAAGAACCAATAATCGCTGATTGCTCACTGAGCGCTTTTTCCACTGAACGCGCCCAATGCTTGTTTTCGTGCTGGATGAAAATATTCTGTTCTGATTGGTGCATTTCTGAAGATGGAAGGAAATACATCAGAGCAGAAATAAAAAAAAATAGAGTATTTTCCAGCAAACAATCCAGCACAAAACAAGTACCGTGTGCTGTGTGCTTAACAAAGCGTTCCTTGTTGAAAAACGACTATTGTGTCATTAGCTTAACTGCACTTTTATTTATAAAAGGGAAAATGCCATCCCCTTAGCCGTTATGTTTTCCTAATACAAATCGTTTTGGATAGTAAATTTGAAAATAAAAAACTACTGACTAATTGTTGAGTTACGTGAAAATAATGTATGATTGTTGAGTTCAGCTACGTGAAAATAATGTATGTCTGACTTATCGTTGAGTCGTACTACGATCTCAATTCACGTATATCTATAGTCAGTGGCCTGGTTTACATCATGCACTTGATACGCGTACTAATAAATAGTAACATTCTATTAGATAATCTTAATATTGACAATGCATATCAACGGCGACGCATTCAATCAATACAATACGTTTTCTTGATGAATATTATACAAGCTTAATATATCATTGATTATATATATTTTCGATATTAAGATTATCTAATAGAAAGTTATTATTTAGTACGCGTATCAAGTGCACGATGTAAACCAAGCCAGTAGGTTTGTTCTTTCGACCTGACCTAGGGCTGCATTGGAACTGTACTAGTTGAAGAAAGTTCAAGATAGTGCAGACGAGTGCAAAGATACATATGGGTCTGAAAAGAACGGGTAAGAGCAAGTTAGAGCAGTGTAAGATGGCGGACGACATGGCTGGATTAAATAACATAGATCAATTTATGGTCATGTTTTCTCACTTATAGCATTTTATGTTTTGTTGAACAATCCTATTTCTTTTAAAAACTGTTTTGTGTTGGATACCCATACAACAAATCCCTCCGAAAAAACGTCCAAGAGCCTTCCCAGGATGTCTTTCGGATATTTTGTGCTGTTTGGATAACATTCTAAATACTTCTTTTATGTCATTCTACATTATATATTTATTATATATTTATCTACATTATATATTTATTATATATTTAAGTATTTACTTACTGTTTATAGATTCCGTCGTCGGATTATTTCTTCTACGTAATGTCAACTAGGTATACCGATTTTACAGGTTATAGATACAAATTTAAATTTTTTCGGTTAGCTGCCCTGCACTGCTTGCTCTACCTCCAGACCTAGGGCAGTCAGTTCACTGAACTCGCTGCACTAGTTCAGCCTGCACTGTTCGAAAGAACACATTTTCTTGCACTGTTTTGATCGAAAGAACGCATTAGTGCAAACTTCGTGAACTAGTGCAGCCAGTTCAGGTCGAAAGAACAAACCTAGTATTGCGAGTTCGGGTAACTTTTGGCATTCGCTTTGGGCATTTAAGCCCTATGCACAATGCCAAGCAACAGGCAATAGGAATAGACATTAGTCAATAGGAACAGGGAATAGAAATAATTGACCAATCCAAATTTCTATTCGCTGTTCTTATTACCTGTTGCCTGGCATTGTGTATAGAGCGTTACGCGCTTAAGCGTCAATCTATCTTTATCACTCATTGGCCTGGTTTACATCGTCAAAACGTCAAACGTTAGTACGCGTATTAAATTTGATGCGCACCAATGTTTTAATACGGGTGCGTTTACATCGAACGTACTAAAGCAAAAATATAATACGAATTTAATTCATGCCAATTGCTTCCTAGTGGCGATATTTGGAATTGCAATTTGCTTGAGAATAGCTTTGTTCGACAGTCAGAATGCATAATTTTAAAAATGTTCCCGTTTCTTTTTTTCTCTAACTTATAACCCTTTTTACAAGATATTTTACTATAATATACTTTGAGAGAAACCAACGGTTATCAATAACACCGATTTTAACTTGGTTAGATTCCCTCCAACATTTATTTCATACTTTTACATCGTCATTTGTATCATTTGATACGCATATTAGTTTAGTACGATACTCCTACTTGGTACGCTCGTACAAAATTGATCTGTCAGTGTTTACATCGTGCGTATTAAATACTTAGTACGAATTTGATACGAATATAGTACCTGGTACGCGTATCAAGTGCCCGATATAAACTAGGCCATTACCTGTGGGAAAAAGATAGAATGACGCTTACGGCGCAAAGCGCCCAAAGCGAACGCACCAAAAGTTATGGCTCCTGCACACAGGACGCGGTAATGCTTGCCGCACGGCAGAAGTTCGTGCGACAGCCAATCAATATGCTGCTTTTCGTAATAACCTTCTAGCTCTTACGGAAAAACAACGTATTGATTGGCTGTCGCGCGGACTTTCGCCGCGCGGCAAACATTACCGCGTCCTGTGTGCAGAAGCCATTATCCGAATTCGCAGCACTGGCTTGGTTTTGTGTAACACAGAGTACGTAATTGGAAAGCATCCAATGTGTACGGGCTTTAGTTCTGCTTTATTTCATTGGTCCAATTATAATTTTTAATCCATAATTTGATACAAACATAAAGGAAGATCCTAATTGGTTATCCAGTTTCAGCTACGTATATTGCGCTTTTCTATTGGTCTAACGATTCAAACGGTTTCAAGTATACCAAAGGTAACGCGCATGTTGCTTGCGGCGGCACGTGATGTTTTGGCGCAAAATTAAGTCCGCATTTAAAGCGTCAACATCTTAACCTTAAAGTATCCTAACGACTGCCAACGACTCCGTAACAGTGTCATCCAGGATGGAAATGATCGCGTCGACAGCGACGACTGTCAATGCGGACGACGACTTAGACAATTATTCCTCGGCGAAGCTGATCAAGACGTTAGAGGTGAGTCACGTTGAACCGATTAAACACCACAATATTACGTGTATGTCATGTTTTCGTATCGCTGCATGCTCGAACATGCCCGTTTGATTTCTGTCTCGCGCATTGCTTGTGGCTGCACAGAGAAATGGTATCACGGCGGGAGACATCAAGAAGCTACAGGAAGCTGGCTTTTACACTGTGGAATCGGTGGCTTATACGCCCAAGAAACATCTCATCTCAGTCAAAGGCATCAGCGAGGCCAAGGCGGACAAGCTCCTGCAGGAGGCCTCGAAGCTGGTCAGGATGGGTTTCAGGAGCGCTACAGAGATACACCAGATGCGTTCCAACATCGTTTATGTCACCACTGGATCAAAGGAGTTGGATAATTTGTTGGGAGGTGGGATAGAGACAGGCTCCATCACGGAGATCTTTGGGGAGTTTAGATCAGGGAAGTCTCAGTTGTGTCATACTCTGGCTGTCAATTGTCAGTTGCCAGTCAGTATGGGTGGAGCTGAGGGTAGGTGCCTTTACATAGACACAGAAAATGGTTTCAGGCCAGAGAGATTGACAGCGGTGGCTGAGAGATACAAGATCAACGGCGACTCAGTCCTTGACAATGTCGCCTGTGCCAGAGCGTTCAACACCGATCACCAGACTCGGTTGGTGGTGCAAGCCAGCGCTATGATGACTGAGGCCAGATATGCCCTGCTGATCGTCGACAGTGCCACCAGTCTGTACAGAACCGATTACTGTGGCAGGGGTGAGTTGAGCGAGAGGCAACAGCACCTGGCGCGCTTCCTCAGGATATTGCTACGAATTGCGGACGAGCACGGCGTGGCGGTCGTCATAACGAACCAGGTGGTTGCACAAGTCGACGGCGCGGCCAGTATGTTCGGCGGCGACACGAAGAAGCCAATCGGCGGCCACATAATCGCGCACTCGAGCACCACGAGATTATACCTGCGCAAGGGCAGAGGAGAGACCAGAATATGTAAGATATACGATTCCCCGTGCCTGCCAGAGAACGAAGCAACGTTCGCCATTTATGCGGACGGAATCAGCGACGTGAAGGAGTGAACTTGTTCATTACACGTACACGTTATAAGCGCAATACATTATTAGGTTGTAAGCGCTGTGACGTACAGAAATATGTAAATAATGAAAGCGGTAAGCAAATCGACAGTCGAGGATGTTTCTTACGGTCTGAGAATAATCTATCGCGACTAGTCAGTTTCCTTAACGCTTCAGATCTGATTCCATAACTCACTTTAAGTTAGACAATCACATGTTGCATATGCATAAGAAAATTATATCAGACACATTTTTATATTAGATGTGTCCATTATCTCGTGTATACGAGATCACGATTAATGCAATCGTGCAAGCTTGTCTGGATAGGCCTTTAACGAGTTAAACTCTGATTAGAGTAAGTTGTGAAATTAATTGGACTTGTCTCACTGCTTATGTTTTTCTGTGCGTTATCCTCATTAAATTATTTTCTTTCATACATTAAGTATGGGTCCATAATAGATATAATATTAAGCCTTTAGTTTTATGCTTTCCCTAAAATCCCTGGCAAAAAGTGTTCTCCTTTTATTCTAATGGTTGGAATTTGGTCAACTTGTTTAAAGATTAGAGATTATGATTTTAAATAATAGGAGACGTTTTTAATAAAAAAATTATGCACATTTTGCAATTTTGCAATTATGCAATTTTGGGTTTAGAACATAAGACTGAGGGCTTCCCATACTTATTGCAGATTTAGCCGAAAGCTCTAAACTGCTCGCTGCTGCAATCTTGATTTATGATGTTGGAAGAGAGAGCAAGAGAATACATTAAAAATTATTGCAAGAACCAATATCAAAATAAATTGATATGTTCACAAAATAATACTTGCAATCAATCGAGTAAAATAGTACGAACATTTTCCTTTTACTCTAACTCCTTTTACTCTAAATTAGTAAATAGCTGTAAAGTTAAATTAGTTTATGACAAAATCATGAGAGAAGGTAAGCTATAGAGGAAGGTTGCATGTCACATTAATTTTTCGATTATTTATTGATTGAACGAAAGGCAAATTTTTAGACTGTTTTACGAGTTTACTTGATCAATTGCAAGTGTCATTTGATGAATATATTTTTTCACTTCAGCATATTTTGCAAGAACATATTTTCTCGCTTCTCGACGTCATCAATCAAGTACAATATTCGACAAGGAACTAGGAGCTTTGATACGCGTACGTTGGATATCGTTTAATTTACGTTACCATTAACGAGGGTTCCTCATCTTGTAAGGAGCATTGATAATTGGATGTAATGATAATTAGATGTAATTTAGCATAACTACGAAAGAGAAGAGAATATATGTATATATTTTTTCTAAAGATTTTATGTGCATTATAAGTGCCACTTGCAGACATTTGATGACTAAGATGACGGTCTAATTATTACTACAATGATTATAATAATTAGATTGATGTTGTCTGTCGTGGCTTCTCTTTCTTCTCGCAATAAATTGCTGATTGCTATATTTGAGAGCCGATTTCAAATTTTTTTTCCTTTCCTTTTCTTTAACTGAATTCAATGAGCTTCGAGTATTTTTCTTCTTCGCTATTCCAAGTGAAATTTTCTGGTAAAATTTGCTAAAACGAGGTATGCTTTCCTCTGGGACAGCTTACTTTCATTTCTGCTGGATGCAAACGTTAAAGCTATTCTACAATTAATAAAATAAGCGTGATCGTGAACGTAAAAGCCAATCCGAATGTTTTATTTATTGATTGTTTTATTTTGATTGATTGTTAATAATTACGACCACGCAACTGTGGAATGGACAGTTTGCACACTACGACAAGAGGCGTTTTTTCGTTTCGTAACCACGGTAGCGTGTGGTTGGTTAGTTTGGTCCACTTAACGCTCGCAACGCCGCGAGCGTCATTCTATCTTTGTTGCTCGAGGTGTTGCGATCTAAAAGAATATGCCAATAGGATGTAAGAGTTCACTGAGCGCGTAATGAGCGATTGTAGTACAGAATGAGCGCATTATATCTGCGTTTACGCATGCGTGTTACTATCGTTGTCGCGTCAGTCTGTAACCGAGCACTAGTAAGAAGACTTGGGGAAGAGTTTTCGATATTTTTTAAACACGTCGATAATCTTCATGCATGTAAATATAAAGAAAACAATATTTCGTTGGTTGTTACATTTTGAGTGACTTTAGCTCATGTAATTCTGAACAGAAAAAGTAATTGCGTCTACTTAATAAAAGTAGCTCTCAATTCGAAGCATCTCGGCTCTCAACTTTCTCTCGAGCGTGCTCTTTCAATTTGCCGGCATGTCGCAACATATGTGGTCTATGAAAGACACATTTGAATTAATTAAACGCTATAAGGCAAGTATGTTGTGGGATTCAAATCACTTGCATTATAGAGATAAAACATTAAGAAGCAAAATGATCAACAATATCGCATCAGCTATGAACGTCTCGCCAAAGGAGGTTGTTAGAAAGTTGCACAATTTGAGGTGTCAGGTGAGCAAATGGTAGTTGAAGATCTTTGTAAAGAAACTTTAGATATATTTGTGTTTTCTATTGCTGAGCTGACTGCACTAGTTTGCACTAGTTCTCTTCTCACCCTTTTTTTTTTGTTAACAAATCTTAACTGTATACCTGTTTCTTTTTGAGTTCTGTAGCTGTATACATTAATTAAGCGATAAAGAACAGAACTTTCATAAAATGCTCTGTTACTTGTATATTATTTTAAATCTGCCATATATATATGTATGTTGAATATATATATATATATATATATATATATATATATATATATATATATATATATATTGTTTTTTCTTCTAAATTTATATATTCAAATATAACTATTTGCTAAAATATGTACATTTTAATTTTTGTTGCTTATTTTAGTTAAGTGAACAAATAAGGAAATCAAAAAGTTATGTGGGATTTAAAGGCAAAATTCATACCAGTAACTGGTGCTATTTTTCAGCAATGAAATTTTTACTACCAGCTATAAATAACGCACATAGAATTAAAGTAAGTTGTGACATATATATATATATATATATATATATATATATATATATATATGCATAGATGTATAAACAATTGAGTAGTGATAATATAGACAATTCTTTAGGTAGAAATTAGAATAATTTCATTTTATTATATTGCATAAATTGTATTTATTATTTTATATGTTCAACAGAAACTAATGGAAGAAGCAGATTCTGAAGAAAAGAATACAGAAGAACATGGAAATTTGGAGGAAGTAGAGGAAAAATATGAGACAATTCCTGCAAAATTTTTAAGCGATACCTATAATGAGGAATTGAAACATTCGTTGATGTTTTTACCTAAAATACCAGAGGAAGAAAGGAATGCAATGGAATTTGACGGGTTAAAAGAAACATATGAGAAGAAGAGTCATGACAAATATGTAAATTTCGGCTACAATGAAGAACTGACACATTCACTGCGAATCGTACCGAAGAACGATGATGATAGGTTCGGCGAATATGTGGCGTTAGAATTACGTGGTTTGCGTTCTGATATGAATAAGAGAAGATTAAAGAGCGAGATTAGAAAAGCAATATGCCGCATTGTCGATTTCGACGAAGCCAACATTTTAGCCTCGAACGTGCAATCTGAACATTTATTCCCGAACGTGCAGTCTGAACCTTTATTCCCGAACGTGCAATCTGAACCTTTATTCCAATATACACCGTCTTCCCCAAAATGTTCACAGATATGCGAGATAACTAATGTTAAATCCGAAAATGCATAAATAATGCAAGTAGAATAATTAAAGATTCGAGACTTCACTAATTTATAGGCTTAATTGCAATTTGTAAGTAAAAAATTTTGTATCTAATTTATGCGGGTGTGTAGTTTCTATGAATAAGTTCACGTGGAATATTGTAAAAAATGATTTGAATCATACACATCATCAATATGCACATCGTGTGTATGTGTACACACACACACACACACACACACACTATGTTCAACATATATTTATTATAAAATATCGTACATATATCGCTATATCGTACATTATCTTACCGTAATATTTTATTAACCTTTCTACAAATGGCGTGTTTTACATGGTCGTTAGTTAACGATAATATTGATCAACGTTCACAGCATCGTCGATACGCAAACGCGGTTCGATTAAGCGTTAACGTAGACGCTTTTGAAGCGAGATCAAATATCCCTAAGATATAGCGCGTGTGTAAAGAGACTATAAGATGTTAAATTAATCAGTTCTATTGAATCGACTGTGGAATACTGTATGTACATTCGCGTGGAATCTTACGATTCTCATGGTAAAAATTATCATCTGATCACTTTGGAAATGTTAAACGACTTTTAATAACAGAATAATCAGTCATGGATCCATGAGGTTCACCGCGGAAGGACGAAGATTCAATTGATATTCGCCGAAAAGCATGGCTGCTAACCATCTGTACTGGTCGTCCTTGGACGTACCCGCCAAAGTATTCCCGAAATACGGGCTGTCCTTACATCTGGAAGAGAACGAACAAACTTAAAACACTCATCCTATTTTTCAGAAACATCAAAGCGTATACTTAGAGTATTAGTATCAATGAATTATTCAATAAGTGGAGAATTTTGATATTAGTGTCAATTAATTTTAATAATTGAAGAATTCTGGTCCATCCATAAAATCAGCTGATAATTATTGTGGGGCAGCCGATATTTAAAAATCATCTAATAATCGTTATCGCTGATTTAAAAAAAAAAAACTAGCTGATAATTGTTATGGGCAAGCGACAAAAATATCGATCAACAAATAATCATTATTGTATAATTTAATGTATATAAATCATAACGGTTACGGTCCCTGATTCTGGAATATCACGAAGTTTTAATGATTGGAAAATTATGTTCATCAACATTAATATTTGCAATATGTCCTTACCTTGTTGGTTTTTTGTTCTTCATTATGAAAGTGATGGACCAGCTATATGTCAAAAAGAAGAAAATATACGGTAATAAGTATGTTAATAATTTTATGACAAATAAATATTTTATATGATCAATTTGTTCTACACTGTATTTACCCCATCTGCGGGTTGCGTTTCGGTTCATGTCCCAAATACCAAATTATATCTTCTATCTTCCACTCGTGGAGTTTCACCGAGTACACTTTGTCCTTATAGCAACACAACTTCGCCTGATTGAACTCGAAATGGTACGTCCTCAGGTTTTTCGTCCTGGTATCAGCGAACTTGAGCTCCCCCGAGGTCGTTATGGGCGGCTTCACCTACACATAGCAGAGGGAATAAGGAGAGAAAACAAGATACGGAGATAGATAGACGTAGGAAGAAAGAGAGAGATGGGAAAAACACAATTAACTTCAATTGAACTGTATCCTGTTTTCGCGACGCGCGGAACACATCTTTCTACCCGCTTCTGCCTCGCGCAACTTGATCCGTGCGCGCAAAAGCGTGACAGAGCTCGCGCTCGTGTACAACCTTGAACCCATGTCACGTCGGATACTATAAATTTAGATCGTGGGAACTGCAGCACGCGCTTGTACGCGCAGTGTGGAAGTATGTGCTTATTGTGGCGAACGATTAATTGCTAGGATACAACGCGCGTGTCCCACACGTTCCTTTCTTTTGTATCATAGCACGCACCAGAGGCACGATGTCCTTGTACAGTCGGTCTTTCTTGAGGACTAGAATGTTGTCTTTCCTGTCTTCCGGATCCCAATATCCCCACCTCGCCGCTGTCTCTAGGACACGCTCGTTGTGATGCAACGGTCGCTCCAGTGCGCCGGACAGCGTGTACTCCTCTAAACACAACTCGTGAGCTGGTAAGTTGGCTTTCTCGCCAAGTTCTCGGCATACGTCGAAGGCAGTCTTCTGAGGTCCGATCTAATCACAGAAGTAATTGTTTTAATATTTTTTGTTTATATTTTTTGTAAATGTTTTTGTATTTTTTGTTTATAGTTGTTTCAGTTGAATAACCGCCGCTAAATAAATTTCCTGCCATGAACAATATGCGAAACACTAACAAATATATCAATAGTTAAGTCGAGAGTACTAAAAATAAATTCCAATGAACAAAATAATGATAGTATAAAAGTTCGTCTAAATGATTTAAATGAAAGGAGCCCTTTGAGGCGAGGAACCTTACGGTGACGTTCACACATTCCCCATTCGGCGACAAGATATATATCCACATCTTCAAATCGCCCGAGGGCGCAGCCCGCGGGCCGTTGTTGGACACGTGATGCTTCTCCAGAACCTCTAGCATCTTCGCCTCCTTAGCCAACTCGGCCGGCGACAGCTGGTAGAGTTTCGGATACAACCTGATGAGATCGCCGATGACCTTGGTCTCGGCGCGGTTCCATTCCTCAGCGCTGTTCTCACCCGCGTGCATCAACGTGGGGCCCCAGACTGCGGACAGGTTCTCTACAGTCATCAGGTTTCTGGCGCTCTGCTGACTGAGGCCGTGCAAGTGCGCCAGAATTCGCCTCAGCGTCGCCGACGTTACAGGATTGAGGATGGACAGTAATTTCTGATAAGTCGCTACTCTGTTCTCCTCGCTGGTCGATTCTGCAAAAAATAGAAGAGATAAATACCCGTCATAGGGAATAACGCGTTACACAGTAACTTTCCAATCCTAATGCTTATATTTTATTTTCCTCTTCTATTCATTTCATAGATTGTACTTCTATTCTGTTCTAGATTTATTGCAATAAGAAGGCGAATTTCTTCATACCTACGGCGAGGCAGAGTCGATCGTGAATATTAGCCGGGAACAATGGGTCCGGTAAATCGCGTAGGAACCTCCTGAGAACAGTGGCGACATCGTGCTCCGTGTACGAGTTCCGTGTGATTTGCGTGGCCCACGCGTCCTTCCTGAAAGCCTCCAGCAGTCTCACTACGGCACTGCTCGATCCGCTGCGACGATAAATGCCCTCTGACATCATGCCTGAAAGATAAGGGAGTTATGAGAAATACATCTCATAAGTTATAACTGTACGACGTCGCGCACGCAAACACAATCGGAGGCACGTCGAGGAACTTGAACACGATTGATTATCGCGTAGGGTGTTCTGTTTTCGCTTCGTTCTCGCACGACCAACGGCTACGCAAGTTACCGTTTCGTCGCGCCGCATCGCGGCACGCGACTCAGCGTACTCGGACAATTATTTTTCTCCGAAGTCCCAAGAGATGACTCATTAATTACCGTGCGCGTAGATAAAGTTGACGCATTTGTCTAGGATGACCGGCACGTTGTCCTGCGTGATCTGCTGCTGGTCTAAGGCGGGACCGCAATTTGTAGCGGCCTGATAAAGCGCGTGTCGCCAAGCGAGTGCCTCGTTTTTCGCCGGTGTGGCGATGTGCAAGGCGCCGCTGCCTCCCGCGTCGACAACTACCACAGGAACGAGTCCGCATCCGCTAATCGGTCCTTCCTGTTCCCGCAACACTGCAATCAAACGTCAAATGAATCAGTCGTGATCGAGCAACTTAGCTCATCGTCGCGTTCGCTGTAATTGCCAATGTAATTATGTGGGATGCGCAAAGAGCTGTTCGTCGCGTTTGAATCGCGCGTAACGACAGTTCCTCCGACTTCTCTTTGGCGAAAACGGTCCTCCGGAATATAATATCGGTGCACTTGTGCAAAGTAGGACACGTCTGCTGTATAAGCAAGACGACGCGAGTTTTTATTTTAGCGAGTCGTATCGGTATTGAGTCATTGATAAGACGATAATCAGACTCGTGTACAATATAACGAGGCCATGTCTTTCGTCTATCAGTAATCGTGGTTTGGAGAGAAAGATTAATTGGTACATAATGATAATCTCAAAAACTAGTATCAACGTTTATCTCGGAACGAAACTCTGTTCACTCTATTCGAACTCTATTCGTTCACGGATTTAAGTTTCTAAAAGAGAATCTAAAAGTTGTATTTGTTTCAGACGCCTCTTAAATTTCTATATATCTAAGACGAATCTTAGATATTTGTGCTTTCTAGAAATGAACGTGCTAAAAAGTGCAACAAACGTATATTTATATCTTATATAAAGGCTCGTCTACAATACGCAGAGTGAGTTTGGCGTAAATTAAAGTGAGAATTAAAAATAATTCATTTCGCCCACGCGTTTATGCTTTCTCTTCGGAAAGTATTACAAATATATCAGAAGTATTTATTTTAAGTGAGAGAAATACTTTCAGTGTAAAGAGGCTAAAGTATATGGACGTAAGTGAAATAAATTACTTTTATTTCTTACTCCAACTTTTATATCAAACTTACTCTGCGCGTATTGTAGACGAGCCTTAATTATATCTATATTTATATCTTAAACTTTTAACCCGTTTCTAGTTGCTTCTAGTCGTAACACTTACCGATGCAACGGGCTTTTCGCAGATCTACTTGCTCAAAGTTCACGGCGAATGCAGGTTCAGAGGATTTCGTGTAAATTAGGTTCCTTTGTTGCAACAAGAGCCAAGCTGAGAACCACGTTCCTGTTACGCCTTCCTGAAGAAATGTACTAGATATATAATACATGGCATGTAAGAAACTTACATCCCACGTTTCTGATTTTTTTCGAGAAGGGCAGGTCAATAGTCAATTACCAACAATATGAATAAAGAAATATTCAGGACGATCGCGAAATTGTAGCAAAAGAATTTGCATGTCAGCGTTTCCGCTTACGCAAACAACTCGTAACGCGCGATTGGAATTTGCGAAAGATCAAACAACATGCTTCAACAAGACCAGTATCGCAATTCGTGCATTATTAAGCGATATAAAATTCTAACATACCTTAGAAGATGATCGAGGCAAGCTTGCAAATTTATTATAACATATTAATCTGAGGTTCTGATGTGAAAAAACGCAAGAATGATCGATTTCACATTAAAAATTCATCAAATCGTTGCAAATTACATTTACTGTTGCGCTATTTTGTTTTTCCTTCGCGGTAGAATTCCTCTTATTTTATCCTAATATTGTATTCCTCTTACTTTATGCTAATATGCTTGTTATTTTATACTAATATCTCACAGAAACCACTCGTATACAAATTGTATTGCGGTTTTGCGTACCTTCAGGTAAGTCCAACCTGCCTTGGTGAATTCGGCGGTGTACTTTGTGGGGAAGACCGGTGTGGTAGCCTCGAGAATTCTCTGGGCCCAGATTCGCCTCTCGGCGACGCTTTTCGCGTAGAAAACGTGCACGGCCGGTCTGTACTCGCCGTTAATCGCTATGCAATGCACCGTCTCGCCGTTCATGGTCCTGCACATTCCGAAATTACCTTCATCAAGTAATCGTGACGACCCGACAAGCAACTCGCATATGTGTGCCAGCCGATTACCAGCTGCGTGATGAGTCAAATGGAAGTAAAGATAGAGAGTGTTAAATATGGATTAAAAGTGCGGTAGGAGTGAAAAAGAGGCTGCTCATTAACGAGAATTCGTGAATTTCGAGATTTGCACAGAATGAATTTATTAGAAAAAAAAAGTCAGTAGTAAGGCGAGACTTTGGATAGTCATACGAGGAATAATTTATCATTCCGGCGTGACCAAGGTCAGGTCGTTACGCTCGAGATGCGATCTTCTCTCGTGAGATCCTTTTCTTCTCGCTCAACAAAGAGGACCTTGAGACAGAGGTCTTGTAGAGAGAGAGAAAGAGAGAAGAAAAGAAAAGAGAGAGAGAGAGAGAGAGAGAGAGAGAGAGAGAGAGAGAGAGAGAGAGAGAGAAACACAGAACGACTGCGAGGAGTCCCTTGTCGTTGATACTTTGAGATGTAAATTTATTTTCCGAGTAGAGTGAGTCACCCTATTATCCGGTACAATCAGCTACCGAATCCAAGTCGCGATTAGCATCCGCTTACTTGTTGCCGCGAATAAATGCGGGACATTTGGAACGACCTGTGCAATAAGTAGTCGCACTATTCTATAGATTTCTATATTTCTCTCAGTAGATTTTCAATGGATATTGAATAAAACCTTGGAAGAAGAGCTTATATTCCAACGAAAAAAAACGCGAGGCGAAATCTCTCGAAGCGAAAGATCAGCACAATGCGGTGCGTCCACTATGTTTATAAAGTTTCGGGGTGAAATAACAGACTCACTTGACGTCCTGCAGCAGATGAATACTATGTATTGCCTCCAGTTCCGCGGCTTCCTTCAGTGTAGACATACTCTTGTCCGTGTAGAACGATAATTTCCGATCCATCAATACTGCTGCTCTCGGCACGAGGTCTTTGGCCCTCTCGATACCCACACCAGATCTGCACGTGGAATATCGACAATTAACACGCTGATTCATGCATTTGCAGCCGGATAGAATATCATAAAGGCCAAGTCACACTAGTTGTTGTTGTTGATAATACTTGGTCGTGGAACTTACTTTATTGACCGCATTAGAGTAATAAACCAAATGAAAAGTTAAAACTGTTAAAGATATATATTAACGATTGTTCAAAACTGTTTGCCGGAAATGCGAACAAACTTCCAATGTTCCTTCCCAGATAACAAGGTGATGTCTAAAGACGTCAATAAGATGTCATTAAGATGTCATAGACGTCTTAATGATGTTTTTAGACGTCACCTTGCTACCTGGGTTGAAGATCACCCCGTTGCGTTCGAAAACTATTTGAGAAATGATGGGAGGCCAGTTAATTTCAGCTTTAATAAGGCCGATCCTCAATAAGTCCGATTCTTTACAGTATCGCGCAAATCACACTAGCAATTGACGATTGACGATTAACGATCAAAGATTGGAACTTGATCAATTGGAACAAAGCAAGCCAAGGCAAGCAAGCTGAAGCTCGTTGATTCGTCAAAATGTAATCTTTAAAATCATTAATCGTCAATTGCTAGTGATTTGGCCTTAAGCTTGCATATCCTAGGTCTAACCCAAACAACACAAATTCTCCAAAAAACGTTCTAAGGACATTTTTAGGACGAAGGGATATCATCAGAATATTTTTAGGACATCCTTTAAAGGTGTGAGCTGTCTGGAAATAGCTAATATCCAATAAGTTGATTAAACCTTTTACACTTTTAAGGCCCATTTATGAAGGCCGTAACCGTTAACTTCCCAAGGAGCGCCAATACGCGTTTTTAATGCGCATTCAACTGCATTGGCTTCGAAACTGCATTAATTGTGTGTAATAATATATTTACACATTTCGTAACAAGTTCTATAAAATAAATAAATAATTTTTTACGTGATACATCGTCAAACAACCATTATTGTTTGCTTACAAAAGATCTGTTCTTTTTCGTGAGATTTCCTAAACTGATGTATTCTGATACAAAAAGTTAAAGTTTTTTTCTTTTTAGTAGCTGTACTAGTTTAAGAAATTTATGCACACTGAAGCATAAGAATGAGTGCTTTTTATTGAAAAGTTCCAGTTGGAAACCCAACTGAGATTCCTACTGGGTATTTCGCCTAAGTTTCCTAGATGGGTTTCCCTGGTAAAAAAAGTTGATAGAGAACGATAGAATAAAATTCTATCATTCTATTGTTTTCTGTCGTTTTGAATATAGATTTTAGTTCGTGAATATACAAATGTGAATAGTATTTTATCATATACAATACGTATCGTCTGTGCTGTATGGGTTGTTTTTCAAACATTATTTTTTATTAAATCAATAAAAAATAATGTTGGAAAAATAACCCATACAGCACAGACGTTTGCAGCAACATTACTGCAACGTTTCAATATTGTATATTGCAATGTAATGTTGCAGAAACATAAATTGCAAAGATACAATTCGCAAAATACCAGCAAACAAGGTACGTGAAAATATTTTTTTGAATGCGTTGCCATAATGCACATTAAATGCGAGTTTAATGTGGGACAAATATGCGTTTTTAATGTTAATTAAAATGCACATTTAAAGCGTATTGTACACGCATTGGCGCTTCTTGGGTAGTGTGCAACGGGCATTAAGTGTAAAAGTATAAAAAGTGTATGCAATACGAACAAACCTATAATTACATTAAGATGACGAGAAAATGATTATGAATCATAATTAGAAAGCGAGTTTTTATAGTCGTTTTTTCATTATTTTGATGTTGTCATTTTCTGTTTTACCTGAGTATTTACTTCAAACTTATTATCTTTCGATTTTTTTCAAGAGCTAATTATAAAATAGAGCGCGATTAAAATTCCGTGGCTGTGCAGACTCAAATACACATCTCTTTCGCTCGCCCAGGTTTGCTTCTTACCTATACACCATTCCCCGGTGTGTGACCTGATTATGGGGGGCGTTGACCTTTGGTCTCTCCATTCGTGGCGATCTCGGAATGGATTCACCGATATGTTCACGAGTCCTGGACAAAAATTTACTACCGGTCTTCACAAAACTGATCACATTGGGCTTGATGGCATGCACCGCGGACTCTTGGCGCAGTTTCCTGAGCTTCTGTATCACACTGACTTTGCGGTGATCCTCGGCGATCCTGACACCGGACGAAGGACTGGTAACATTGCCCTCAACATTATTGACAGGTGTCGCTGTCGTCGTAGCACTCACAGCCGGTTTGGAAGACGTCAGAGACGAATTGTCTACGGGATTCTTCAGGGTAGGCTTCCTGGGAGGCACCGCAGGCTGCTTCTTCGTCACCAAGTGCGCCAGCTTCGGCAGCAGAGGTGGATTTTTACTGGAAACAGTCTTATCGGGTTGCTCTACGCCTTCCACTTCGTCGTATTCATTTTTGGGGAGAGAATCGAACCTCTTGGGCGGCTCCGGAGGGGTCAAACTGACGCCAGGATGCGTCGGGTCTTCTTCCTCGTGTTCCTCCTCAACGTCGATGCTCTCGTGAAGCTCCAAGGTGCTGCTGGCTCTGCTGGACGAATCGTTAGTAGCCAACAATGCCTCCAGCAGCATTAGGTCGTTATTCTCATAGTTGCTGTAGACGTTTTCGTCGGGAGTCCTCGCGAACGGGTCGAACTCGAAGAGCAGGGACTTGCTGCTCTGCTGCCTGGTGTCCGAGGGACTCGTCAGAGACGGCTGCCAGCTCTCGACCTTCGGTGGTAGCAGATTCTCGTAGATGGAATTCTGGATAGAAGCGTGGCTCTCGTTGGACGCGTAAGAGGTTCGATCTATCGTCGATACTCCTCTTTCACAAGACTTCTCCAGGCTTTCCTCCTCTATGCTGGACACCTTATCGATTTCATCGATGGTCTCGGGCTTCGCGCTAGGCGTGGTGTCGTAAAAAGTCCAAGAATCTGACCGCGCCAACTTCCTGGACGTCTCGGACTTGTCTTGCGACAGACTAACGTTGATGTCAGACAAGTTTAAGCTTTGGTCGGAATCGCTATCCTGAATACGAAGGAAGGATGCGAGTAAGATAAAAAGTAACGAATGCTATCTAGTCGAAAATCGAAACGGTCGCGTAGCTTGCTGGAAACTGACTAAACCATTTACATTTCTCCTGAATCCTCCAAGTGGACCCTAATTAGCTTATAATGACTGTTTCATTTTCGACTAGATAATGTCAGGAAAGAAGCGCAAAGATAATTCAAACTTAACAGGAAGGTTATTCACAACGGAAGCGATACTTGCGTTATCGCTAATTATATAGCGATTTTAGCACACGGCTAAATATAAAAATTGAATTGATAAATTATCAAAGAATACAGTAGATTAAACACAGAATTTGATATTTACAACGGAATGCCGAAATAAAGCCACTTCCGCTCGTTGATATCGAGAAATGTCGCGATAATAATAGCAATAACTAAGGGATTGCGTGAGAGGTAAGCAATCTGCGGCGGTTTTACCTGATTTCGCGCTAAACTGAGGAGATTGAACGACTCGGGGAAGTCCCGCTCGACTTTGTCGGACACCGTCGAGCTGAGAGTGTCGTATCGGCCGCTGCTTCCCGATATGACGGACTGCAGCTCGTCGTAGATAGACTCGTCCGGAAGCGGGGGTGGCGGATAAACCGGGGGCGGCGGACTGTGCCTGGCGTCGGACAGATCCTCTTCGTTCTTCACGCTCCTCAGATTGCCGCTGAGCGGACTGTAGAACGAGATGCTGCTGAAAATGTCGTCGGCCGGCATGGACACGCATCTGTCCTCCTCGACCGGGTCCTTGAGCTTCTTCGCGCCGGCCTGACTGACGTCGTCCTGGTTCAAGGACGACAGCCTGCGGGTCAGCAGGTTCTTCACTGACCTCTCCAGCCGGATGCTGGCGTTCCGCGTGCTGGAGATCATGGCGCGCCCCTTCACCGTCATCTTCTCCGAGATCTCCTCCTTCAGCTGGCGCGAACTCGTGCTGAGGCTGCGAAAGAACTCATGGTTGCCGCGCTGGCTCTCATTGGTGCCGGTCGACTTCAAGTCGTCGCTCTTCTCTGACTGACTGGACTCGCTAGTGGGACTGCTGGAGCGAGCCGGCGGTAAGGTCGGTGGGATTCTTCGGGGCGCCGGTATCGGCCTGTTATCGGTCAGGAGAGACCGTGGCTTTGGTATCGGCTTCGTCGCCATTGTGGCAGCGAGATTCTTCCTCGAGCCCGTGTCTTTTCAGGAAGAGAAA
Source organism: Odontomachus brunneus (assembly GCF_010583005.1). Lineage (NCBI taxonomy): Eukaryota > Metazoa > Arthropoda > Insecta > Hymenoptera > Formicidae > Odontomachus > Odontomachus brunneus. The sequence continues at coordinate 1,054,380 of NW_022639501.1, read as the reverse complement.
TTCTCTGCTTCTATGCTTTGATATCGAGCCATTGATTCTGAAACGTATGAGAGTTCTCCCTTTGCTGCGACAAATGTAGCTTTCCGACTCATAGATTTCTCCAAGATAAGACTATCAAGCGTTGTTTTCTTTTTCATCTTCTAGTTAGTTTTTTGCATCTTCTAGTTATCAGGAAGACGAGCATTTGTGAGAGCGTAGCGTTTCCTCCGAGCTGCGTTCTCAGGCGAGAGCCGCGTTTTCCGAGCACCGTTATTTACTGAGCTGTTTGCTTGCAGGATTAATCAAATTGCTACTTCCCCACTGGATGCGTGACGAACAACGAGCGGCGCAAACGGAAAGGAAATTATGAATTGTCGACTAGAACCGTTTCGCGGACTGTGACTCATCGGTCCGAAAGCCGATACCGACGCCCATAGTTTCCGGCTTCTATTTCAACTGACCGGTGAGTATATCACGTCTATTGTCCGGTATCTGCACTTTAATTCCGTGCTGCATCTAACGTCGCTCCATCCTTTTCAGTTGCGTCTTTTGCGTTTAAAGTGAAAGCGTGTGCAAATAATATCATGCAAAAATTAACGAATCCACCAAGCAATGGCACGCTTTCGTTAATTTCGTTAAATGCCTGAAATACCGAGGAGAGAGACGGAGTGTTATTCATTTTTTCACTTTTTCAGTTGTCGTGGATTGTTTTACACAGGGAAGAAGGGAAGAAAGAGCGTGGCTATAAAGGTTTCTTATCGTGAAGCAGAGAAGCACCGCGCTTGTTCAAATAAAAATCCAATGAATCATTACTGACAGTGTCATCAACAAAACACCAACAGGCCTATCGGCTTCCTGAAGGAGGATTGATCTGTAGTGAGGTGCGATAAATCCGTTATCTCCTCTGGTTGTAACATTTCCAAGATAAGGAAAGAAGTTCGTGAATATCTCAGCTATTAGAGTGAATGAGAAAGTGGAGCGTTGAGGCCATGGACCGTGACTTTAGGTAAAGCGAGTTGAAAGCTTCGACAGCGATTTAATGCTTCTCGAGCGATTTAATGCTTCTCTGAAATTAAGCATTAGCGAGCATATTCGTGTATTTTAGATGTCGAGCGAAATTTCAATTTATTCGTTTGATATATTGCTTAATTACGTAACTGAAAATTATTTAATTATATAAGACGAGATGCGCTTGAGTCACACGGGACAAACTCTTTGAAACATGCAGTTCATTATGTAATGCTTAGAAAGTATAGCGCCGTTATAATTAATACACACATAATGCGAGTTTCACAATACGGCTCGCGAACAAGTTGCAGACATTTCGCGCGCACTGTCACTAATTATTATTATATCAGGAAACCTGCATACAGCACGGTCTGCTATCGTGCCTTGTGTACTAGGGAAAGCATTTTTACAAACCATATCGCGAAATCATTATTAAATGATACCGTTAGCACTAATACAACTAATCCGGAGTCGATCTTCACATAAAATGAATTTCGTGAAAAAAAATACACGTTTTGAAATTTTTATTTCAAGCAACGGGATCGACAATAATTTCCTCGAGGAGCATTAAAGACGAATTATATATTAATTACGTTACAATTAAAGCGTTCAAAATATTGAAAGGATGTGATTCCGTCAAATTGTATTTTTAAGCAATCGGAAAGCTCCTCGAGGAAATTACTGTTGATCCCGTTGCTTGAAATAAAAATTTCAAAACGTATATTTTTTCACGAAATTCATTTTATGTAAAGATCGACTCCAGATTAATCGTATTAATGCTAATGGTATCATTTAATAACGACGTCGCGATATTGTTTGCAAAAATGCTTTCCGATTTGCAAACAATATCGTGACGTCATTATTAAATGATACCGTTAGCATTAATACGATTAATCTGGAGTCAATCTTTATATAAAATGAATTTCGTGAAAAAAATACACGTTTTGAAATTTTTATTTCAAGCAACGGGATCGACAGTAATTTCCTCGAGGAGCATTAAAACGAATTATATATTAATTACGTTGCAATTAAAGCGTTCAAAATATTGAAAGGATGTGATTCCGTCGAATTGTATTTTTAAGCAATCGGAAAGCATTTTTGCAAACAATATCGCGACATCGTTATTAAATGATACCATTAGCATTAATACGATTAATCTGGAGTCGATCTTTACATAAAATGAATTTCGTGAAAAAAATACACGTTTTGAAATTTTTATTTCAAACAACGGGATCGAGAGTAATTTCCTTGAGGAGCATTAAAGACGAATTATATATTAATTACGTTGCAATTAAAGCGTTTAAAATATTGAAAGGATGTGATTCCGTCAAATTGTATTTTTAAGCAATCGGAAAGCTCCTCGAGGAAATTACTGTCGATCCCGTTGCTTGAAATAAAAATTTCAAAACGTGTATTTTTTCACGAAATTCATTTTATGTAAAGATCGACTCCAGATTAATCGTATTAATGCTAATGGTATCATTTAATAACGACGTCGCGATATTGTTTGCAAAAATGCTTCCCGATTGCTTAAAAATACAATTCGACGGAATCACATCCTTTCAATATTTTGAACGCTTTAATTGCAACGTAATTAATATATAATTCGTCTTTAATGCTCCTCGAGGAAATTACTGTCGATCCCGTTGCTTGAAATAAAAATTTCAAAACGTGTATTTTTTCACGAAATTCATTTTATATAAAGATTGACTCCAGATTAATCGTATTAATGCTAACGGTATCATTTAATAATGACGTCACGATATTGTTTGCAAATCGGAAAGCATTTTTGCAAACAATATCGCGACGTCGTTATTAAATGATACCATTAGCATTAATACGATTAATCTGGAGTCGATCTTTACATAAAATGAATTTCGTGAAAAAATACACGTTTTGAAATTTTTATTTCAAGCAACGGGATCGAGAGTAATTTCCTTGAGGAGCATTAAAGACGAATTATATATTAATTACATTGCAATTAAAGCGTTTAAAATATTGAAAGGATGTGATTCCGTCGAATTGTATTTTTAAGCAATCGGGAAGCATTTTTGCAAACAATATCGCGTTATTAAATGATACCGTTCCTAATACGACTGATCCGGAGTCGATCTTTACATAAAACGAATTTCGTGAAAAAAATACACGTTTTAAAATTTTTATTTCAAGCAACGTGATCGACAGTAATTTCCTCGAGGAGCATTAAAGACGAATTATATATTAATTACGTTGCAATTAAAGCGTTCAAAATATTGAAAGGATGTGAAATTCCATCGAATTGTATTTTTAAGCAATCAGGAGGTGAATAGTCGTTACATTCACGTTATTCATTTAGTTTATCGAAAATTCTTTAAGATATTGCATTACTCATATCGCTCAAATTACTTTTGGAGCGGAAAGAAAATGAAATCTCCCCAAAGTCACGTCCTTTCGACGTTGAGAACGTTGCGACTGTTGAATTTCATGAGACACACACTTGATGATTACGCTCTAGGAATGGAAGTCGTCACGTTGTCCGGAGACTACGAATCCGCTGTTCTACGCAGGTCAGAGACCCACCTGGTCGTTGCCACTGTCACGGTACTGCTCTCCCTTCCTGCCCTTCTTCCTCTCGATCTACTGCTCCCGTTTCCTTCCCGTGAGTCGGTCTCGACGGTATTTTTATTCCGATCACAGAACTCACGCTTATACTCTCGTATAGGAGATCTCCTTCGGGTCGTCTCTATGCGGGTCAACACGAGTATTTCTCAATCAACGTGACGTCTGCCCCGATGTAGGTCCGTCGCTACTTCTTTCACTATCACGTGAGTCATTATTATTCGCGCGCACGTACATGTGTCGTGTAATCTGTGATATTTTATGCATTTGCACGAATGAATCATGCAGCCCGCGGCTGAAATTACAACTATAGCACGAGACCGTGAAAAGAAAGCGAGCGTCGGAGCTGTGTGAGCTAAAAATAAAAGAAAGAAAGGAGGAGGGTGACGAAAGATTCGCGTCATTAATTCGCCGGTCTTAATTCAGCAGGATTCAAACACCCCGCCGTTATTCGAGGCAGCGGCAAGGAGGGGCAAGAGAGAAATAGAGAAGAGCCAAGAGAGTTCATCGCATCGGCAAGATCCTCGGAACGAAAGTCCAGTATGTATTGGCCGTGAGCGTTAATAAGTTAAAGAGACACTTCGCGCCCGCGGCAACGAGCGGAGAAAGACGCGCGCGCGCGCGCGAGCGCAACCGCTGACACATCGAGCTGTGCGCGCACACACACGCGCGCGCGCGCGCACACATACACGCGCGCGCGCAACAAACACGCCAGAGCGACCATAGATTTTACAGTTTGCCTGCGCAGGTCTCTCCTTTCTCTTCGTAGAGCTCTACGTGCGCTCACGGAGCATGTTTCTGGGATGCTGCGAGTTCCGGAATCTCGGGAGCCCGTTCTATTCCTGCGCCGCCGGGCCCGGATTTCGCGCAGAACGTTCGCGGAGAACGTACACGCTCGCGATGTAAGAGAGACAAAAGTGGTGGCGCGATAAGATAAAGGCAGCGCGGGCCAACGCGGTCGTCACGCGAACTGGCGCGTCGGCTCGACGGCGCGGCTCATGCCTTTGCACTGACGGCACTGACGCTACTCCGCTCGCGTCACCTACACGTCGCTCTCTTCTCGCCGCCGCTGCTGCTGCTGCTTGAGAGGGGAGAGCGGACGGAGGAGAGGTGGGGAGGGGCAGGCCAACGCCACCAATTGCAGCGTACGCCGATGCAACTGCACGCGGTTGTGCCGCGCCGTTGCAGTCGCCGTTGGCTGCGATAAACAGCGCGTAAGCGCATTCTCTCTTGCGATCGGGCCGCGACGTTAGATACTGAAATTAAATCGTCTTTAATGAGACGTGCGAGCGCGATACTCCGCGACAGGCCGATCGCAAATAAACACATTGTCCTACAAAGGATATTTTAATGAAACCTTTATTAAGACTTTTATCGTGCCACAGCCGAATAATGACTTTGGCTATACAAACAGGTAAACGTCTCCCCGTCTCGAGGGTCCTCCATGCAGATGCAACGATGTATCACTTGTGAAAAATGCTCGTAAGGTCGCACGTAAACTCCTCACGTTGCGGAGAAACGTGTTCTACAATTGTGTTTCTAAATTATAATTAATATTTCTACTGATAACGAGAGAACGTCGGCGTCTCGTTTGCGGCTCGCGCGATTGCCTGGGTATGATTTGGTACTTTTACTCGCGACATCTCGTCGGTTGACTCGATCGAATCAATCGTATTAAGATTTCTTTGGGGAGGAGGGAGGTATCTATAAAATTTCGATAAACAATTCTTTTCTTCTTCTTTTTCAGGGAAAGAGCGCGTCGGTTGCACCTGCACTGTCGAGCGACTTGCACGGGTATCTCTACTATCTTAAATCACAATGGTGACGACAAGTTTAACTATTTATTTCGTTAGTTAGTTCCTTAAGATTGATCGTTACATATAAGCAGGTACGCACACACGCACGCACACACGTGTTATGTTACCGTATACATGGACACGCGACGGAACGAGCCGTTTGATCGTCGATGATCCCGCAATAATTAATGCAACGATACAGTCGACGATTTTTGTGGACGGTGCTTAACAGACGACGCGTCTGCGTTAAGAAAGGTGAAGAGGAGAAGGCAAAAATATACAAGTGTTAGAAATTTTTGTGTAAGTTACTCGCCTGCTTTGCCTGTTAATCCTCTACAACCAAACTCCTTTGATTGCCTTTAAATAATTGACATTGAATAATTCAGAGATAGTCAAATTTTAATTTATAAATATTTCACTACTTTTAAAGGAGAAGTATTCTAACTTATAAGAAATAGGAACTAATAGGTACTATAAACAGATTATTTAGTAGCGATATTATTGCTTTAAAGTCGTAATGATATGCAATGGCGAACAAACAAAATCAAACTTCACATGGAGAGAATATTGCATTTCTTTTTTATAAAAATTCTTTTCCATACTACGTTTTTAGTGGTCCAAAAAAATAAACTGGCATTAAGGCTCCTAGTCCCCTCGCATTGTCTATCTCTTTTTAATAACGTCAGAAAACGTATGTTAAAAATTCTTACGAAATACGTTAAAATAAAAATATATATCTATAAAGTAACGCAATCGATTAAACAAATTTCTAAGATATTCCGTGCACTCTCCTTTTGCTCTAACAATCAATAATTTATTGTAAATTAATCTGAATAGAAATAGGCAAAAAAAATAAGTTAAGAAGATGAATTATATGTCACATTAATTTACGACAAATTATTGATAGAGCAAAAGGGGAGTGCACGGAATATCTTACAAATTTGTTTAATCGATTTCAAGTGTTACTTTATAGATATATATTTTTATTTTAACGTATTTCGTAAGAATTTTTAACATACGTTTTCTGACGTTATTAAAAAGAGATAGACAATGCGAGGGGCCAGTGCTGGGATTCTGTAACTCGTTATTGGAGATAACGATAGTTTCGTTATCGTTGCACAGCTTTTCTACGATATATAAAACGATAACGAAACTATCGTTATCTCCAATAACGAGTTACAGAATCCCAGCACTGGCCCCTCGCATTGTCTATCTATTTTTAATAACGTCAGAAAATGCATGCTAAAAATTCTTGCAAAATACGTTAAAATAAAAATATATATATCCATAAAGTAACACTTGCAATCGATTAAACAAATTAAACAATAACTAGTTACAGAATCCCAGCACTGGAGCCTTAAGGGTCGGTTTCACCAACTTCGGTTACGGTCAAAATTTGACTGTCAGGGTTCTAATTGATGGACAAGAATACTTTGTCATTCTTATCAATTAGAATTTTCAGTTGGAACCCATATCAGCTTTGACCGGAGGTGATGAAACCGGCCCTAAGATCTATCTTGCTAAGGAACATAGTAAATTTAGTTTAGAAACATAACAAGTGTTAATAATACATTTCAGGTTCTACAATATTAGTATGAAACTAAAGGACAATGAATTATTGCGGAACGTCGACCTATTTCTTACAAAATCCTATAGTAATTTTTACCATAAAATTCTTTCCATATAGGGAGAGTTACACATGGGTGTGTTGCAAGTTACATGGCGTGGTAGAGGGTCAACTCAACGGACGACAAGAACAAACGTTTCGATTACATTTCTTACAAATGTATGCGCGGAAGTGAAATATCTGCGCGCGAGATCATCGGCACCTGCGATCGCGCCGCGCGCGGAGTTTATATTCCCGCGAGCGACTCACTTCTATTATAATTTCCCCTTGTCGTCGTAGTAAGATTATAATTTATCGACCGGTCGATCGATCGCGCAGACCCGTAAGGTACCTACGTTTTCGGCGGCGCCGAAATGCTTAGGCCATAAAATCGTAAAAAAATATTCAAGCGCGAGTTCGAGCATCGCGTGGCGGGGAGTGTATTGTCCGCCACTTCTCTGATTTTTCTTCTTGTCCCTTTCCGTCTCCTTTCGTCGAGGATCGCGGGGAAAATTGGAACGCGCGTTTACTTTCGTATACTTGGCAGAAGACGGTGAGATCGCTCGCGGTCGTTCTTGCTTATTAAGAGAATACGTGGATGCGTGCGATGCGTCGCGGCTGCGTGAGACATTTTTTTCATTTTTATAAAGAGGAACAATCGACGAAATATCTACTATATGTCGGAACACAGAGAGACAATTGTTAAACAATACAGCTAGCCCCCCTCCCTCGGGACCGACAAGGCAGCTTCGTGCGAAATGTTTCTTCAGCGAAAATCGACGGAGTTTTCTCTCTCTTTTTTCTTATCTACATATCATCTACACAACATCTCTCTCTTTAAATGTCGATGGAACGGCAGTTTACCTTAACTTATCTCTGCGTCCGATCACGCGATCGATCCTAACATTTCCTATTCGAGCACTCGCGACTACATGCAAAGAAACCACACCATTTTAACTCGGCACATTTCTGCGTTATTAATTGACAATTAACATGTGAAGGTCTCGCGGGATTGTTGCCTTGCCGGCCGAGGGCTGAGATAAACGGCTCCTCTCCTCGCTTCTATCCAAATTAACGATAGGTTTGTGCGACGCCTCGTACCGATCTGTTACGCGAAAGAGACCAGTAGACACATTTCCATAAGAGTTTGAATATTTTTATAAGAGGATCAATAGCAAATTTACAAATTCCTGATATCGCGAAATCTGACATCTTTCGCTGTATACATTGTTATAGTCTTATACATTGTTTATAGTCTTATCGAACGAAGCGTATCGGACGATGAAAGATAGTTTAGATTATAAGCAATGAAATGAATTGTAACGAGAACATTTTTTTTCTTCCTTTCTTTTTTTGCGACGGATACGAGGCGTCATGTGGGTCTGTGTTGTGTTATTCGAAATCGTTGTCAGACTACAATAATAATCCTTCGAAATCGCTTATGTGACTGGAACGTGTGATTCGAGAGCGCAGGATAAAGAGAGAAAGAGAAAGAGAGAGAGAGAGAGAAAGAGAGAGAAAGAGAGAAAGAGAGAGAGAGAGAGAGTGACATAGAAAGTGTAAGAGATTAGTCCGAGGAAAAAATCTTTAGGCACACTCACACACATACACGTACATTTATATATTTGTGTATATATTATATTATGCGTAGAGCGCAAGAGTCTTTATTCTTTGGCAAGCAAAACGCGGCTTCGCTTTTACTTCGACTTCCTGCCGGATGTCCAATGCGAGCGTCAGCAGGGTGATGTGTCCCGTGTGATTTTAGTCCTTTGTGCACTTGTGTGTCATCGTATCCCGTTTGCGGAATAGAGAAATGTGTCAAATATGAGAGAAATAATTAATGATCGAAATGAGATCATCTTTATCTATGCGAAAGAGCGACGAATTAATTTCGTTATCCATACAATCTATATAATTGTGCAATAACAATGTATATGCGTTAAAATATTTTGAAGATCTGATAACGGTATCTGACACGTGTGCCGAAGGATGATGAGAGAAAGAAAGGAAAGATCGATCTACAAAAGGTCTAAGTTTGTGTTCGTGTCTATTTCGATCGGATTTCAGCAATGTCGATTTCGCAATCGCTTTGTACTCATGTAGCCGATCAAATGTCTCACAGAGGAAGATCTTAGAGGATTTCAGAAGAGCGAGTAATAAAGACCACCCTGCCGACAACGCCAGCTTCGCTCGTTAAACGGACTCTTACAAATTGCTCATTTTTCTTTGTCTTCGTACGTTTTCGCGCGATGTCAGTAATTATAATATAATCGTTACGTCATAATTCAATAGCAAATATATTATCACATTTAGATTGTATTAATTTTTAAGACGACCGGCTGGTCGTTCCACAACGAATTCGTCACCTCGCGAATCCGTATCGAATGAGAGAGCCTGCCATAATGCCCAATCTCTTTTACGAAATCTCCAGTATAGTGCTGTATCTCTTCTACGAATAGTGCGACGGACTGTTTTGCATTAGTGAACACAATGACGGAAAGATTGCACGAAATAACAGTAAGATTTTCCGATTTTCACGATGCAATAATGTTAAAAGCAAGATCTCCGGAAATATAATAACTCCTTCCCCTTGAGCACTTCACGCTTGCACAAAACGCTGAATGAATGTATAATTCCTCCGAGGTTAGACAGCACAAACGTCTGAAAGACGTCTGAGAGAAACGTTTGAAAGACGTCGTTTTCCAGACGTCTCGCAGACGCCTCCGGGACATATCTTTGGGACTTTTCCGACTTCTTATACTTCCAATAAAGTACCAATCAGTTTCAAGTGTTTGCGCAGCCATCTTGAGGTCAATATTCGCGTATTGAATCGTTTAACCCTTTTTGTTCTTTATCCACAATGTCGTCGACGGGATCACGAGATGACGTAAACCGCGCCGGTTGCGCCGGATCCCGACTCTGTGAGCTCTCTCTCTCCTTCGATTGTCGCACTCGCGGAGATCGCGACCGACGACGTTCGTCGTGGGCACCGTCCCGCCGGGGTTTAGATTTAAATCTAAGAAACATTAATATAGAATATATTATCGTGTAGTTTATATAAGGTATACGTTAAGACACTTACTGCTACAGCAAAAATTCAACAATTAAAAGATTGTAACAACTAGTTCGCGCTCGCGACGGACGGAAGCGGACGATACGTGGCTCGCCGCGCTCGCATTCGGATTCTCGCGCGGGAGAGACCCGCGGGCGCCGTCGAGCACCGAATTCCCGGTGCCTACGGAGGGAGGGCAGTAACCGAAAGAGAAGCGGAGGAGTTCCCTTTGGAAAATCAAGGGGGTGAAAACAAGATTATTATGCGCGACTCTGATATCAGATATCAGAGTCACATCCGAGAGTTACATACACGCCTTATATCGTACCTTAATAACATCTATAACATTTAATTTCTAAATAAAAGTGCCCAGTGTCTAAGGCACTTTCTTCCCCCTCCCTTCGTAGGTCAATTAAGCGAACGAGCCGGGAATTCGGCTCTGAAAGCGTTCGCGACTGTCCCGCGATCTTCCGGAAACGGCGAAATCTCTTTGGCCGCGCGCTTCGCGTCCGAAGCAGCTTTCTCCCCTCGCCTTTCCCCCGTAGAACATCGCTCATCCCCTTGTGATCGGGGTTGCTTTGGCACGCATTTAATTTTTTTTTTTTTTTGGTTTTTTTTTTGTTCGTAATGTTGGCACGGCGCCGCTTATCAGTTAATAAGAGCTCGTAATACAATAATGCGAATAAATCTCGGTCGCACACCTGAGACTGATCGTTCGGACGATACGATAATGAGGTGTCCCTGCTTTCGCACGCACCCCAGTAAGCACCGACTGAAAGTAATGTTACATCAATGTCCCGCTCGACAATTGTTACATACAACGTGTATGTCGTGTCGCGTCGCAAATTATAACATTGGTGTGACGTTACGGTTGGTTAGTGTGTAATGGGTTGTGTACGCGCACACGCTGGAGAGCTACGTTTTACGTGTCGCCCGCGCGAAATTTCGCGCCGTTCTTGAGTCCGTCTCTCTTCGGAATTCGTCTCCCGTTCTCTTGGTTTTCCTTCTTTTGCTCTTTCTTTATTACGTATAGGCTCCTCGCGACAGCCGTCCTGACGTGATTAACGAACGAAACGCTGATGATGCGAGTGCTGTGCCGCGCTCTTGGACGGAAATAAAAGAGTAAACGAGAGAGACAGCCGACGTATACGTAAGTGTTAACGGCGGACGGAGCCAGTCACGCTAATCGCGGACGTGTAATTAACGAGTAACCACCTTCATCGCGCGTATGTAAAAAACCGTGTGCGCGTTCGTACGATACATAACGACAAAACTATCTCGTGGCACGCGAGAGCGCTCCGTCCCTGATCGCCGCTAATGTGCTCGGCGATCGACAGTATTCGGGAACGCGCGCTCGGCAAGTATCCTCGGAACGGGCACGCGCGGAACAAACGCAAACGCGGAAAAGAAGACGACAGGTCTCGTTCACCTGCGGTCGGGTAGCGCACACCCTGCTGCTGTGTAAAAAATCATGCATATAAAAAGTCGCATTGAAACCCGCCGTATCGCGCACACTGAGAAGACGCTTCGTGCGAATATAAAATATCGCCTCGATACAATATATATCAGGAGCAAAGAATCATATTCTATACAGGCGCGCGTATTGTGTACACACGAAAACGCTATAACTCGTGATCCTGTCGACACGGTCGGCCGTGCGCGCACACCTGCGGTCCTTTGCATTCGGATAAACGGATTTGTATCTTCACACGTAATAATACACATTAGGTTGGTGCAAAAAGTTCGTCGTGTTTGTCAAATAGAAAAGGAAACGGAATCTTCCGACTCCACAGAACTGATAGTTTCTTGCAAATAAAATAAAGAACATAGATTCGATGTGTTTCTAAGTACCTTCAACGCGCGGGCACTATTTTCCTATTAAGTACCGAAACTTCTTACAAGAATTCAATAGAGAGACGATAAATCTCTCGCACCGATCTAACATGTGGCGTAATAACGTCTACGCATAATTGTAAAATCACGTTGGCCGCTACGACGGCGACCGCGTGCACACCTAAAAGTAATTGTACATTCAACCTTTAATGTAATATAATTGAAATTGATTTTATAAATCACAGTCGCTCACGTATGGCTTAACCCTAGAATTCACTTCATTTACGAGTCGGCACGCGGAATAATATCCGAGTATTACACTCGTGGTACTCCTATAGCTAACGAAGATATAACACCCAACAACGATGAGACACAATCATTCGGAACGCGATCACGTCAAATCAAGGGAACGGCTAAATTCGAATGCAAAGGATAAAAATGCGCCGGAGCGAAGCTTCGTGTGTGGTGCAGCTTCGACTTCGCATCATCGTATACCTCGTAGTCTATAGCATTAGCACGATCATCCTCGACGAGGCGGATTAAAAATCGTTTACCGACTAGAACGTATTTGTATGATACATTAAAAATTGACACATATTCCCATTTATAATAAGTATCGGCCTCGTACTACCTCGCCGCCTCTTCCTCCCCCTTCTGCACGTGCAAGCGACCGACTCACGGTCGGTCGTCGGGGACGGTCTCTGATTCTATAGAGAGAAACGTACACGAAATATTTCTACCGATCGCGAGGGGATGCGTCCAACGATCATTTTGAGTCTTGCCAGGAAAACGAACACGTTGTTTCTTCAAGTCACATTTTCAGAAGAGATTGACTATACGGCCGGTATATCAGGAGAAAGAGCCTTTTCCAAGTATAGTTTAACAACTTCCTCATCTGGCCTCTAGGCAGTGTCCTTTCTGGATTCGTTTCCATGAACAATCCAATTCATTTCCTCTTCACTCGTCACGTTGCCTCCCGTGTATCATCTCTCGCTTTTTGTCGTCGATATCAATTTTTTTCAAGTTTGTGATTTTTCCACTGAAGAGGATCAGATGTGACTGAAACGTTTGGGGGGGGGGGGTTGGATTTTTTAAAATTCCTTTCTAATTTTGACGATTCTTAATAGCACTAGACCATCCGTGCTTGGCTCTTCACGGCCTTTTAGTTTTCTTCTCATTTCCCTTTCTTTCAACCTGAAAATTGCAGGTCGCTCTTCTCCCTGAAGAAATGAATTGGACAAAGGCATTAACCCGAAAGCCAGATCAAGCATAGTTTAAGGGGATGCTAGAGTCGATGACGAACTCGGACAATGTCGATAATGCAGAGACGATCGTCACTAACATAATCACGTTATCCTTTTCGTATTTCTTATATATATATATATAACTTACATGAATATGTATGCTTTGTTTTATCATATTCAATGGAAAACCTAACCATATATGTGTAGAAATCTTTCTGCAAACTTTTTCGATATTCTTAAGCTTCCAAATGCAGATGCAAAGGTAGAGCAATGTTCTTCAAAATTTTTCTGCTTGGAGTAGCCACACTTTCGATATGTACAAGTCACGAAACTTTTGAATTGGGCAAATATTACGCTAACTGACAGCTTGAGATTTTACATTAAAAATTTTTTCTTCATTTTCGTCACATATCGAGCAATGCTCCTATTTATTTTTGCACGTACTTTCATTGCATAAAAGCATTTGTAATTCTGTGTAACCAATACGACGTAAACTTTGCAGAGAAATATCAGTGTTCTGTCGGTAAAGTTTTCAGCTTCAGCATCCCCTTAAGAATGTATAGATTTCTGAATCGACGGATCTATATGTGTAGGTGCTTGAATTCTGCGGATACAAAAAGTCTATATGTGCAAAACGCGTTAGGCGCGATCCCCCGCGATATAATACATACTCTATCTGCTCGCAGTCGCTATAATATAATCGTAATAACGCGTTGTTCTCGAATCGTTAATCGGTAATAAAACGACCAGCAAATTAGGCAGCGATAACAATGTGTTCGCATTAACAAGTACTTAACAATTACTTATAGTTTGGCGATTTGTGCGAGAGCGAACTATACGCTAGTACATAACGTCAAAACGAATCTTTGTAAAATAGCACCTTTCCATCCAGAGTTCTCGTAACATTGTCGTGTGCGCCCGATGATTCAGTCTCGATAATTATTGACCCGATATAATAGTGTCTCAAGTGTACATCTCACCGTGCGTGCGAGCATTACGAGTTATTACTCGAATCCGTCAATTGATACGAACAAAATTGCGATATGTAGATAGATCTCTAGTGACTACTGAAATTAAAATTATAAATTAAGATCTGACCTAATTAAAATTACAACTAATTTGAGTCGGAATTAAAATGAAGTCTGGAAAGTTCAAATCAAGATCACACAACATTGGAGAATTAAAATTTAGGTTGAAGTAGATTTTTTAGAGGTTACGTCAAAATAATCGACGACCAAGTAGCTAATGAGAGGCAATAAATCTTGCATCTTTATAGCGTCACGACATCGATACGAGAATCCCTGGAACAGCACAGAGTTGCAGTCTTAAACTTCGCTGAATCGTAATTTTTTTTAGTCACGGCGGTCAGTGCGAAGGAGCATAAAAGTGATGGACATCACACGTCGCGCCGTGAATCGTTTCTACTTTCAGTCTTTCTTCCGTGATCCTTCAGTCCTTCAGTCTACTGATTCTAGCACCATCTCGCAGCTTTTTCTGCTCGTTCGTCGACACTGATCGACGAACGGGCGAACGGTCGATCCGATCGACGGATCGACCGCGCAATGTAACACTTCGACGTTTATAACTAATGCAAGATCTCATTAGAATTCAAAGGTTACATTAAATTATCGACGTTCGCATGCAATTATCTATACGTTCCCTAGCGTCTAATAAGGGAAGCCTTGCCGATGCTGATCCGGAGAACAATCTACCTTCGATTATGTTTCCTGCTTGAGTTCCTCTTTTCTGAATCCACGCCAGTGGATTTTAAGCAACCTTCTCTATTTTTACCTTTTGCGTTATCTTATATCTCATCCGCTACATTTGTTATATTATCGCTAAACTGCGATTACAGTTGCCAACTCATCTTGTTGAACTCATCGATGCTCATCTGACCGTGATATTCTCTTGACAATTCGTCTAGACCGACTGTTTGTCAAGTTCAGTATTTCTACAAGGCTTCCCTGTGAATTCTAATTATCTAGATCGCAGTATTGACAAAATGAGGACGTGTGAGGGGCCGAAGAGCCCCGCGATCTTCCTCTCGCGGCGCTTCTGGGACCGCTGGCTTCTTCTTTGTTCTGCAGAGGCGTTTTCGCTAGTTCGTCACGTCTGGATTTGGAGATGGCGAGGACGCCGGACTCTGCGTCAGGCTGGTGTCCCTCGCCAACAGCGAGGGACTGATCAGCATGCCGCGCGGGCTGAAGGTGTCGCAGTAGAGATTCTCCTTCTTGTGTACTCGCCGGACATGGCTACGCAAGTTGTCGCGACGCGCGCTCCGGTAAGCGCAGTGCGGACAGAGATGCGGCTTCTCGCCTGTGTGCATGCGCCGATGTTGTATCAACTGGAAATGGTAAATATAGTGAGTTACATCAATAACGTATTTCCCGATTAATCGCGCGTGGGATAATCTATTCGTTCCGAGTGTATAATGTGTGGCAATATTATAAATTTATAATATTCTTCTCTTACAGGCAAATCTGGTTTAACAAAACCGATTGCTCATCTCTCTGAACTGAATAAATGAAATATGTAAGATTATTAGTCTCTTTTTTTTTCAATTTATCGTTTGTGCACTGACAAAATTACAGTCCCGTCGACGACGGACTGTACAGTACAAACGTACCTTCTTCAATTGCACTGTGCGAAAGATGCAGATGTCGCAGCAGAAGTATCGGTCGTCGCGATGCCTTCGCATATGCCTGCTGAGGTCGACTTCGGAGGACCTGTCGGCGCCGCAAACGGCACAGCTCACCCTAGTCTCCGGCGCCGTGCCCCTTGCGTGTGCTCGCAGGTGTCTCTGGAACGCCTTCTCGATCGTGCACGCGTACGAACAGAGCGAACATCGGTACTCCTCCCTCTCATATCTGCGCATTGCGAAGTGGAAATAAAATAGACGCGTGCGAGGAGTTATGCATTTAGTGATCATATAGAATCAATTTTGATTGACGTGTAAGATTTTTCGAAAGAATGAAGCGACTTAGTCTACGAGTAGTTATATAAAATCGTTCGAGTACCTATACCTGACGCGTTGCAAGGCCAACGAGCGTTTTTTCCCCGTTGGCGTCATCCCCTGGGCCACGTGCGCCGCCACGTGGGTCTCCATCTCGCATCTGCTGCTCGTCGTGAAGTCACAGCCCGTGGATGGACACCTCTTGGCCTCGCCGGTCTCCGTGCTGGATAAAGTTGGGTGGCAATCGGCTATGTGTTTCCTCAAGGCCGGCCTCGTCGGTGCTACCACGTCGCAGGAACCACAGGAGTAGCCGCGGTGAACACTGCTCACGTTCGGACTGCTGCCTCTTGACCTTGGTTAGATATATCTTAGTGTATATATTTCTTACACACATGTGTCATTCTCTAATCACAAGTGAGCACTGATTTTGAATCAGAAGCAATTGTAAATCTGCGTCGTTTAAATTAACACTCTACATACTTCTCCGTGTAGGACGAGTGCTCGCTCTCGGAATCACTTTCGGAGGCGACATTGGAAGCTTCTGTAGCTTCCAATGCCGCGGTGGCGGCGGAGAGTCTGCCCAACATCGCTGTGTACGCACCCAACACCCAGCCGTTCAGAACTGGCGTCACCGCTCCTTCCTAAACAATGGTGAGAAACTTATCAAAAATCTGCACAATATATCAAATATTTGACAGTTTATCAATTGTGAGAATTCAGGTCTGCTGAATATGACTGTAGATTTAACATATATTTAGTATACAAAAGAAATGTTTGCATCAAAAGAATATGAATTCATAAAAGCAATGACCCACCTTATCAAGGGCCAAGCATGACATTGGATCGGGTAGCTTCGTGGGTAGATTGTTGTTGGCCGATCGATGCGAACTGTTGGTGCTCCCGGTGTCGCTCTCATCGCCAGCGTCTTCGTTGTCATGATTTTCGTTCGGCACGTAGGTCTGACCGGCAATGCGAACGGCAGGCAAGTGTAATAGAGACAGAACTCACTGTTGCTCGTAACGCTTGAACGCACTGTTGAACGCACGTTGCATCGGTTTTTCACCGCTACATACGTGCATCCCACATAACTACATAATCGATCACCCAAAACTCGAGCGTGCACGAGCAGAGCGAGCGTCGATAATGAAACTTCAGTTATACGCCGCCAGAATAGTTTCAAGCGCGGCACCGCCGAAATACTTCCGAGCGAAAGTATCTCGATTTTCCGACTGTTAAAAAAGCTGTTAGAGCTCGGAAAAATTAGCGACCGCCTCCGCTTGAAACTACACATTGTTATACATTTTACACATTATTGTTATTGTTCTGCGATAGTTTTGGTATCGTTACACCGATCAGGTACTCTCACCTGGTTTTCGTTTTGATCGGACTTTTCGATGTTCCCTTCGTTGTCATCGCGTTGCGGAGTGTCCTCGGCGTTCGCGCCCTTCTCGGCATCTTCGACATCCTTGGACACGGCCGACGGCTTCGTGACCAGCTCTATGGGAGCGTAGGGCGGTCCAGCTGCCGTCAACGGCAGCGGCAGCATATCCGGCCGATGAAGGGCACTCAGGGCGAAGGCGGCCCTCGGTAGTATTTGCGTCGCGCCGGGAGGCAGAATCGGGTGCCTTCGGGCGAGACGCGGGTCGCCCCAAAGTTCACCCGCGACGTGAAGACCCCAGATCCCATATTCCATCTGCAAGATGGAATAACTGGTGAAAGGTATGACTCCATCGACAGTCACCGGCTCGGCGTGTTCATGAAGACCGATTCGCGATCCCAACTATCGTCTCGGCGGAGTCGAGCCTCAATTCGAGGATTAACAATCCCGGGATAAGAACAGGTTCGTGTCATTTACGAGGTTCGCTTTGAAATTCGCAGTCTGGACCTGCTTCATTGACGCGTGGTCGTAAAGGTTGCCATTTTACTCGAGATATTTATGAAGCAGACCTGATGCGAGATCAGATGTCGAAACTGAGAACAATTACACGAAGGACTCGAGTGTACAGATTAACGTAAATATCTGGAGCTTCGTGGATATCGTGTCGCTTTAATAATAGCAGTCATCATTATGTTTGTATGGAGCGTACGGTATAAAAAGGAAGAGTAGGGAGGAGAGAAGAGATTAGCGACAGTCCTCGAATCAATACTTGCTTCCAATTTTCAAGCAAACGGAATATACGTTATCCATTCCCGCGTGTAATCGCGTCTCGTGTTGCTCGTTCACATTTAATTGGGTCATTGAGGCGTATTACACCGGGATCCAATTCTAATTAGCGCTGCTTGTTTACTCTTTTTAGTACCCATTCTTCGAGCATCCGTGAAGAGCTCGTTACATGTTGTATGGAAGCTTTCGAGCGGAATATACGAGAGAGAGAGAGAGAGAGAGAAAATCGGTCGATGCGGATGCGAAATTGGATGATACGCGGGGAGTAATTTGATCTCGAGATGCAGACGACGTCGAGCGTCTTGATGTCGCATCTGAAGTAGGAATAACGACGGCCAGGGTGGCACATTATACGATCGCGCTTAATCAATTTCCCCCGCACAGAGTCCATTTTTCTCGTGTAACTTTCTTCTCCACGCGAGAGCCCTTCAAGCGCGAGACCAGACACTCTGTAGTGTTCCGTCCCAAACGCTTTTTTCGTTAATGTACACGATTCCTGAGTCGCCAAATAGTTCGTCTTCGCACAAATGGTACACGCTACGTGTGTACAAACGATCACGATCGCTCAGCGATCTGCAGCCAGTCGAGCGCAGTCGGATGTCACGAGTCCTCGTGCGTCTTTCTTTTTACAGATCGTTCTACTCACACCAATCATCGTGAGTCAAAACCATGCCATGTAACGCGAACAAGGATGAAGATGCAGCTTTTATACGGAAAAGCTGAAGATGAGCTTGGCGCGACCGGATGCGACTTGGCCGTGTTCTTGAATCTACAATCACGCTTGTCACGGAGATGTCGCGAGATCAATTAGGATTCTGGAATCCTCTCGTCCTTGCGGCAAAGCGTCTTAAGGTGATTTTCGCGACTGTTTCTTTCTCGTCACCTTATGAAAAGAGCGTATGACTAATTATACGTTATTGCAGATTCAGAAACTGGAAGAGCATTCTTCACGAAGTTGATTCGAAACAAATAAATGAATGATTTAGAGATCGAATTAAATATAGAAGAATTCCGCTCGGCTATGCAGTTTTGTATTGATTCTGCTCGGCAAATTAAACTCGCACAGTGAACTGTGCATGGGTTTAATTTACACAATCGTCTGTACATTATGTCTGCATGTAGCATTTCAAGTTTGCATTGTATAGACCAAGCAAGTACCGATCCATCAAGATCACTCCAGCAAGCGGATAAGAGAAGTAACGCTCTTCGTTTCCCACGAATTAGAAGCGAAATACCTCGCGATTGTACCTCGAGATCGGCGGTGCGAGAAGATCGGATCGAGTAATCGGCAGGAAAATCGCAAGGGGACCGAAAAGTCCCCCTCCAGGGACATCCCTATAGTGGCCTACCGCAACAATTCAGGCCGATCGTCATTACGCTGAATCATCCCCCGCCAGTCACCCCCTCTCGTCGCCGTAAGGCCGGGCCGATCTCCACCTTACCGGTCGACCGGAAGTGCACGCGCGTCGCGGCGTAGCGCCGCCTCCCCCGCTACACTCATGACGACGACGACGACGACAACGACGATGACGACGACGACGACGACGGCGATGATGACGATACGAACGACGGTAATAAGAACGTGACGTCGTCGCGATCCGCGAGTATCGGAACGAAGGAGTAACGCGAGTCCGGATACGTGCCGCCGCAGAACGAACGAACTCGCGAGATTCCTGACCATTGGACCGACCCTCGTGCATGCATACTTTAGCATAACGTTCTCTATACAATATCCAGAAAGAGGGAAAGAGACACGGGGGGAGGAGGGGTGAGAGCAGGCGAACGGGGGACGGAGTAGGAAGAGGAGGCGCGCCGAGGGGGAGGGCCTCCTCAACCCTCGACGGCTTCGTCCTTGCTCTCGCTCGTTCGCACGTGTCCTCTCCCTCGCACATCTGGGCCCCCAGGCGTCCTACCCCTCGTGCTGACCCCCTCCTCCGTTGCCTTCCCGCTCACCGTCGCCCCTCCGTCCTCCATTGCTGCCGCGAATCGATTTGTTATTGTTTTTGTGTCTGCGGTCGTCGTGGCGGATGGAGTGAGCGGGGTTATATCGAGGGCGGGCGGGTAGGTCGCGGGGTGGCGTATGGGGTGGGGTTGCCGGTGCTGCTGATGCTGGTGCTGCCGGTGGTGCGGTGGTGGTAGTGGTGGTAGTGGTGGCGGCGATGGTGTAGTAGTGGTGGTGGTGGTGGTGGTGGTCGCGCTCGAGCTTCGAAGGCTCGGCTTCGGTTTTCGGACCGGCAGAGAGGCGACCAGGGTGAATAAGCTGCTGCTGCTGCTGCTGCTGCTGCTGCCTGGGTGGCGGAAGGGGTGGCCGAGGGCAAGCGAAGGGTGGCGGAGGGAGACGACAGAGAAAAGGGATGGATACATGGTTCCGATCAGTGGCGTAGCCAACATGAAAGTCGAAAAACCGGAAAATCTC
This sequence comes from Odontomachus brunneus, assembly GCF_010583005.1. NCBI lineage: Eukaryota > Metazoa > Arthropoda > Insecta > Hymenoptera > Formicidae > Odontomachus > Odontomachus brunneus. The sequence continues at coordinate 1,033,731 of NW_022639501.1, read as the reverse complement.
GACGTCTTCCCTTTCTCCTCAGTGTCCACGTGCGAGGGGGATGCACTTGGACATTCTTAGACATTCTTAGACATTCTACCCTTTTTCCCAAGAGACACAACGCGTGAGGTCGTCGTATATTTCCGTTGGAGCGAAATACGACTGCTCGTTTGGCTACTTGATATAATGCAATTCCGAGAGGGATCTGCAGTTAATCGGGGGAAAAAGGGTTGATCACGCCACTGCTATCGCTGCTGCTGAAAAGAGCGAGAGGAAACGGAGGGTTGAGGATGGAAGCTGGTACAATGACGAGGATGAAATCAGCGCGGGGGGGAGGGACAGGCGGGGAGAGCGCCCGCGAGGAAACGGACACGAAAGGAGGAGGGAGAAGGATTGCACGGGTTAAGCCGAGAGGGGACATTACGCGAAGACGAATGCGGGACGGAGAGGGTTGTGTGGATGGGATTGCATCCTCGTTGCCGAGGGTAGCGAAAAAGACAGAAAGAATGAGGAAGAAAGAGATAGAAATAGGAAAAGGAAGGGAAAGCAAGAGATAGTAAAAAAGAAAGACGGAAAGGGAGAGAGAGGAACGAAGAGGAGCGAAGAAGGGTGAGGGATGCACGAGTAGCAGGGGCGGGAGGGAGGGACATGTCGGCATCGGCTTGACAGGTGACAACCGATCGGGCCACTGACGTCACAGATCACTCGGCCGGGCACGCGCACGCACGCACAGACGACTTACGCGATTCGCACCGCGCGACGTGCATGAGGTCGACCTGTCGTGCGTCACACTCGCGTACACCCGTGCAACCACCGGCACGTACACACGCACACACACACACACATACACACGTTGCTGACGATCTTCGGCACGTCACGCCGCGTGACAAAAAGAAATCTCGCGAGCGAGGGTACGAGACGCGGACGCGACGGCAGGGGTGGAAGACGGCGCGGAACGGTAACGGGGTGAAAATAGGAGAAGACGAGCGCGAGACCAGAAATGTGTTGAAGCCAGAGGAGAAACAGGAAGAGGGTGAGCGCGGCAGAAAAGTGGGAGACACGACGACGGTGGAGCGAGGGTGAGACGCGCGAGAGAGAATTTTTCGTGCGGCCAATTTTGCGACTTATAATCGAGTATTTACCGGGTGTTAACCGGCCGATGATGATAGCCCCCGCGCGCGGCGCCTCTCTATCTGGTTACCATTACACTCGGATGTATGAAATGCGCCAGCGGCATACAACCATCCCCCCACAATAGCCCTATTTATGATTGGGCAAAATTGCTTTCCATGCGCAGAATAAAATCTCGCGCGCGGGTCCAGGAAAAATCCGCGGGGCGCGACGGGATGTCGCGCCGCGCCGTATTCCTGGCTGCGCGTCGTCCTCACGCCGTCCACGGCGACCGGGAACGCGTGGACAGGCCGGCGTGCACGGCGACACGGCCGCGGCCGTGTCTCGACGTGCGGCTCGTCGTCGTTTTCCGTAGATTTTTCTCGCCGTACATGCAGCCGAGATTCGCGACAAATTAAATATGGTCTACCGCGGTCACGTGCACATGCGGCGCTGCGGTCACCGTCCGCTCAGCCAATCGCGAGCCACACGAGCGCGCTTAGTTCGCGGAGAAGCCGTCGTCGCGCCGCGCTCGTCCTGTCTTGGCGTAGACTCCGGTTAGAATCGTCGAGACGTGCACGTTACATTCACTTGCATTCGTACTTACCTCTCGACTCTGATAACGATCATAAGATTTCCTCCTAAAAGCGGAACTTGAACAGTTTCATGTGAACTCGACTGCTGACCAGTGATTGTGTTGGCTTTTGGGACAATGAAAACGTAGAAATCTTCGCAAAAAAATTCTGGAAACGAAATATGATCTGCATCCTGGTGTCCCCCACCACCGTGGTGAGCGTCGCCGAAGGAGGTAGTCACCCTGTGACGACAGACACCAGAAGCACAAGGTGATTATTCCTCCATTGCGCAGTAATACCCGTTTCTCCCGACGTGATAACACGATATATAATTCTCACCTCCGGCGATACAATCGACAGAATTGACTGGCGACGAGCGTGAACGCGCATCCTCGCGTCTAAGCCGGTTCGAACCCAACCCGCGCCTCCCGCTGCTCTCCGAAAATAATAAATGCCAACCGACTAATGGCGCGTGGTGAAAGTTACCATGATTCAGCACCGATGGCGCAGCGTCGTTTGCGTCTGTCAGGTTGACAGCAGTGGCTGCCCGAGAGCGTTCAAGACGAGCTGTCTGATAGCAGGCCAGTTGGCAACAGACTGTCAAGTGAGTCGGTTGGTGCGTCCGAGTCACCGTCATACGTTGCTGCTCCGGAGGATCGAGACGCGCTTGCGGCGGCGTTGCGTCAAGTCCGCGAGTCCGCTCGTCTCCCTCGGGGGCCATCGTGATCCGAGCGACGCTGCGTCAACGATCAGGCGGCGCGGCTGCCATGGGGCCCGTGGAAGGGATCATTTGACCCACGGGAACGACTCCAGGCTCGGTGGGATCGTCGCGTTGCCTCGAGTGAGAGCTGCGAATCGGTAAATACGAGTACAACGTTATTGTCATTTATTATTGGCAATGTCATTGTTCGTTGTCGTATTTACGGCTCTGCCATCTGTTCCCTGACAGCGCTCGTTTCTTCGCCGTTCCGTCGCCTGCTCCGTTCCCGTTCGCGTGACGTGACGTGACGCGAGGCGAGGGCGCTCCTAAGAGAAAGCGTTTCCTCGCGAACGTAATCGCGGTCGATTCGCGGCGACTCATCGGACCTCGCGAATGCACACTCACGGCAACTGCGCCCCGCGCAAGCAGACCTCGTCGTCGCTGTGCGTCGGGTGACACCGCGAGAACACGCGAGTAGCTACTTTACTGACGTGCCTCGCGATCTTCCGACCAAGGCTGAAGACGCACGACGCGCACTCGACGTCGCGTATCGCCGTCGCGGAATTCGTGCCAGGTGGCTCGTGTCGCCTCAACGACGCATATTCAATTTCTCTCTCTCTCTCTCTCTCTGTCTTTCTCTCTCTCGATGACTCGCGATGATACTCACGAACGATTCGTCAGAGACAATGGGCTCGCGTACAACGTTCGTCGAGTTGTATCAGCTGTAGCGCACCGTGTCGCGCTTCGTTGGAGGGGGGGGGAGGATGATCATCCGGTGTATCGCCTGCACGCGCATTTCCTTGCGCGTCCGCGAGGAGGCCCTTATTGGGAACTTACTCGTTCGACTACTCTTCCGTGCTCTCCCGAATGGAATAATGCTCGAGACGGGGATGCATAATGACGCGAATCGCTGCGGATCGACGTGTAACGTCACCGTGTACGCGTGACGCGAAGGGCATCCCCGTCAGGTCTCGTCCCTTCGCCGTCATTGCGGCGCGTTCCAGCTGTTTGTGACAGCTCGCAAGGGAGTACCTTTGTGCTCCGCTCGCTCGCCCAGCCAAGGCTGACTATTATTCGTCCCCTATGCCCTCCTTCTGGGCCTCGGTCTCTCGCGACTGGATTTCGCCTGGCAACTGCGAGCGGACGCGAGAACGAACGTTTTGACCCTTTCATCCCTTCAGCGATGCGCGTCTTTCTTCTTTAATGGAGATGAGAGGAGAAAGGGCAGGTTTTTCAATAGGACTTTAAACTCGGGCCTAACAATGCGTTTCATGGGTATTTTGAGCAGAGTTTAAACTGGGATCCAAGTGATCCCAAGGGATTGAAAGCTATGCTGGAAAAATCGGTCCTAGCACGGCGAAGTAGTGACGTTCAGGCTTTCTGCTCGGGTCACAACTAGAGGCAGGCTTAAACAAAGAGGCGGCCAACTTTATTCGCGGCGAGTAGCAATCGCTGAAAGCTAACTTTGTTCTTTTTTCTTCGCCTTCTCGACGGACTTTGAAACGTGATGACGTGGAGATGTATTACGTTGAAGAGACACGATCGAACTGTTTTAAGTAGATTGGCGGTCTATACTTCGGCATGAAATTAAGACGCTTGTTTGGAATGTGATAAACAATCGCGCTTTGATAATATCAGCATGCCCGAGAGACGAATACTTGCGAAATTTCACTGTGACTTTGCCTCGGAGAACAACGGAGAAAAGATCAACCGCTTTGTACATTCGCGTTGTAAATCAACCGAGAGTTCCTCGCGCTATCACGCGAATGCGAATATCATCGTGATTTTAAGACAGACGCTGATTTATATATCATCTCGCGGACAGTAAGTTCAAGAGCTCGAAAAAACTTGCGCTGTTCTTTCCATAATTAGTTACCATCGCGACAATAAGTGATGATTAGTTATCATAATATTTCCGTGAAATCGTGTGAATCCCAACCTGAGAAACGAAGATGATGGATACATCACGGCATCTTTGAATAACCAGCCAGTTGGGATCCATTTTTGAATCTTTTACAGCAGTGTACCGCAGAGAGATGCGTCTCTTGGTCTCTCTCCATCTGTCTCTCTCTTTCTTTCCCACCCTTACTTGCTTTTTTTGCTCTCTCCGCTTTCTCTCTGCCAAGCTTTGCCAAAGCAACCCACGGGGGCGTTGTCTTAATCTGAACGTTGAATCCACGTTGCTTCGAGTGAATATCTAAAAGAATGTTCAAAGTAAGATCACAGGCCGCTTTTGGGTCCTCCTCGCTTCCGGTTAAATCTCGGGGTGCAACGCGGCTCTAAGCTCCGAATGGAATTTCGCAGAATGAGCGAGTCCCTTAACTTGGTCGTTTGCATCGTCGGATTAGCCTGTGAAGATTTGCACATTGATTAATTCTCGCGCGGATTAAATGTCAGATGAATTGTATAAACATTCAAGGGTCACGCGAAAGCGGGCCTCAACGCACGCGCAAATAACGTGGTTCGACTTTAACGCGATGTCTACCTCACGTATCTGCGGATGAATCTATTGAGTTGCTCGACAAGTTCATAGAGATTTTTCCGAAGAGTTCAAGATCGATATTTTACAGTTGGGTATAACTTTGTTCAATAATGTATCGAGCCTTTCTTTCGGTGGCAGGTCTCTGAAAAAAGAAAAACCAGTATAATTAAATAATTTTAACTTATTATATATAATACTTATATAATATATTACTTATTAATAATAATTTTAACTTATTATTTAACTTATTTTTTTAATAACAGTAATCTCTCTCAAATAATTTTAATTATTTCAATTTAATTCATTAAAAAAATTGAAATAATTAAAAATTAAGTTGTATGAGAGTATCAGCATTTTTGTAACATCTCCGAAAACTTATATAGAACAACCCAATGTTGACACGGTTCTCTCTCTCCCTCTCTCTCTCTCTTGCTCTGTTTTCGAATAAGTAATATACCTCTTTTATCTTTCTCATTTCAATTTAATTCATTAAAAAAATTGAAATAATTAAAAATTAAGTTGTATGAGAGTATCAGCATTTTTGTAACATCTCCGAAAACTTATATAGAACAACCCAATGTTGACACGATTCTCTCTCTCTCTCTCTCTCTCTCTCTCTCTCTCTCTCTCTTGCTCTGTTTTTGAATAAGTAATATACCTCTGCCCGCATAAAACAGCCGGAACAGCAGCTTTCTAAAGCGCCGATAAAAGTAACAACCCGACTGGCTGGTGTTCTCCCGAGGCGTTAAAGAAAAAAGCGTCACGCGAGAGGCCCGCGCGCGCGTGTCCACGTGAGTTAAAATTGCGAATCGGCCTTGGTGGCGAGTGCCTATAAATACGAGGTTCGCTTATAGGCGACCCGCGACCGAAGGTGCAGCGCGCGTTGCACCGTCGTCCCTCGGCAAGGCTGCTCGCTAGGAAACGCTTTGTCGCTCTCTGTGCTCTCTGGCTCTTACGCATTACGTAAGACTACGTGATATCAGGATACGCGGTGCCTTACGATGGTGGATAACGCGCGTAGAGTGCGTTGGGAGATCTCCCGGATTTGGTTCCGCGATCGTTCGCGACGAGCGAATTGTGATTTTGTGATATCGGATGCGACACCTTCGTTCACACCGGCGTTCCACATGTGTCGAACTCTCGCACGGAGAAGATAATTCGGTTCTCGCGATTGAATCCCTCTTGTCTGAGAGATATCGGACGCCAAATCGATCGCGGGAACAGGAACATTCCAGTAGATTGCCATTCAGTCAGTTTTTCTGTTATCTCAACCGAGTTTTAACACAGTCGAATGTTCAGACAAATGTTTTTCGGCCGCGGTTACAGAGATATCGTCTCTAGTCACTGAGCTTTTGTCTGCTTCTCACTCAATCGCATGAACCGAGATTCTTCTTATATTGTAATTATATTCTTATATTTGTGACAACGAAAATTCGTCTTTTCTCATTCGCGCGAACAAATCAAGTCTCACGCAATTACGTAAAAACATGTTTGAGACGTAGTTTTAACTCTTTACCTTGCTCGGATTACGGACCACTATGTATAAACCGAGACAACAGTTTCAAACTGTTCTCAGTTCTTGAGGATTCAAGAATTAAGGACGTCCTCGCGGTCATATCCTCGCGAATTCTTTCTCGCCGGGCAATCACAGGCGAAAGCGCACAATTCGACTCGGCTACTTCTAGAAGACACTGTCTCGCGCCAAGCTGTGGTACGTTTCGAAATTCATAATTGGAGTCGAGTAATTCTAATGCGCGCAGAAACTGACGCATGATCGAAACGCGCACTATTACCACCACACAGACGCGCTGCGCACTCTGCGCACGTAGGCATGTGCAACCACGCGCAATCGTGAAATTGCAGTAGTGTTGGTTGCATAATATACAGGTAACCTAGATCTGCACCCACTGCTTCCCACCCGTTGACCTCGTTACCCTCCCCGGTCGGCTCCGCTCTGCCCTCGCTAGAAAACCTTTGCTCCAAGTCGAGATGTTCATCTCGGCGAGGCGGCCGCGACTAGAAGAGACCATAAGAGAGTTCGAGAGATCCTCGGCAAAAAGAAGATTTAGAGAAGTTCTTTGAACAATAAAGACGTAGGAAGGAAATCCACGTAGGAAGGATTGTAGGCGCGAAGTCAAATCAAAGCACATATTTGTGTTCTTTCGCGTAAATTTATGTCCCGTGCACGCTCGAACTCCCGTGACGCCGCTAGTGCGCGAAGGAATATTTCGCACGGAGAAAAAACTCAATTCGACTAACTGTTTTTCTGCTATCTGGAGACCAGGCGAAACTCGATTTTACGCATAAAACACACATACTGTAGTCAAGTGAATGTTTCTGGCACTTTGTGAGAGTTTGTACACTCGTAGTCGGAAAGTCTGGTTTTTTTTTTTTTTTGTAAGTTTAGAAACCTATCCTTCATGTTCAGTGGGAGATTTTATTTTCTAATAAAAAAACTCTCTCATTGGACAAGACGGATATGTTCCAGAACTTACAAATAAAACCAGACAACCTTTCCGACCACGAGTGTACATTGGCAAATTTATCATAGTTTCTCTTAAGCATCAAATTTAAATGCGTAGTACATTCTGAATTCAAGTGAGTTTGGCGCTTCAATCAAGAATATTAAATTAAAAGGAAAATCGGTTCGCTTACTGCTTTGCTTCTTCGACAAAGTTTTGTAATATTCTCGTAAAGAGAATAAGTTCTTCTTTTCTTTAAAGCAAAAGTACCAATGCCTGGACATGTATTTAATTCTGGACATTCTTTTTGTTTCGGTCTTTAGATAAATATTTAAACTTATATATAATTAATGTTTAAATTTTCAATTTTTAAGATTTTATTATTAAGATTTCAACTTTAAAATAAAATATTAACATAAAATATAAAATAACATAAAATATAAATTAACATAAAATATAATTTTTAACATAAAATATAAATATATGGTACAAGTATTAAACGTATAAATATATTCTATGTTGAAAATTTAAATATTTAAAGACCAAAACAATAATGTCCAGGATTATGTACGTGTCCGAGAATTGGTACTTTTATCTTGCGATAACGATCTTTGCTAAAGTTTGCGATACATTCTAAGACTGGTATCAGGAAGATACTATTTGTTGAAGATAACTTAAAAGTAGAAAAGCAAACTGAGTAATCGCCCTTCCAGATAGAGTGATCTTTTTTGTGTGTAGAAATCGAAAGACTCCTGTAGATCTCCATTTTCGCGTAATTTTTCTTGAGTTATTTCAACGCGGTTTTAAAGCAGCGGAATGATTAAGCGAGTGTTTTCGGTTGTGGCGACGTAGATACTGTTTCCCGGGTTTCGTCGGGTTTCCGTCTGGTCGCCAGTCAGTTGCACAAGCCGATATTTTCTTTTCCGCGCGCGAAAGACAAAGTCAAGTGAGCAGCGAGCGCTCGCCTCTTACGAATGAAATCAGATCAATGATCTCTTTCACCCTCGTACCATCGAAACTCACTTTCACCCACGGTGTGCGCGGGTTTTACTTTTATTAAGCCGTTCCGCCACGAAACAGTCGGGATCTCGGCGGTGTCTATTTTAGGTTTCGCGCTCGCCTCTAATCCCGCTACCTTCGGCAGAAAGAGAAATCGAATTTTACTTCTTCCGACCGGCCGCACGAGGACCGGCGTGGAAATGGAACGTACGTTCCGAGAAATCATTTAGAATATTACTTATCGCTCGCGAACCTCGAGCTACACCTCGAGGAAGCGGATTGTTATCTTTATCGCGAGCCTTGTCCGCAATCGAGGTAGCTCCGTCCGGAAACCTCGCACCCCCTTGCCACTTGGGCCAGCCGACCCAGTTCGGGCTCGCGCTCGCTCGTAAAATGTAGAACTCCCGGTAGATAGGCGCTCCGGATTTTTTTTTTCAGGTGACCCAGCTGAAAGGTATCGATTTTGCTTGAATTCCGTAAGCAGGGAGCATCGGCTGCCGGGAGAAGAGGCCGCGCGAATATTCGCATTTGCGTATCTGACTATTATATGCCAATGGACGTTAAAGCCAAAGGTCAATTCGCGCGCGCGGCGGCTGTTGCGTTTTTTCTTGCATCAATAATTCCGTCGTGTATGTGCGACGGGACACAGGCGGATCTTAAAAATATTACGAAACGGAATGTTGGCCGTTATATCGCGCTACTAATTCGCGCGACCTCGTCTTCGTCGTCATTGTCGTCGGTTGGGAGTGCTTCTCGCGACGGCTCTCGCTTTTACGCCCGACACGCGTAACGTTCGTAACATTGAAGATGATTACAACTTAGAAGATAATGATAAAGTTTTATCTACGCGGGTTAAACACACCGCAGCGAATACGCATAGTATTCTCGTCGATAGCGCCGTTTCGCCATCGCAAACGCCGACAAACCTACCGGAAGAGAGCGAGTTTATTTCTGGTCAGTCTTGAAAGCGTTCCTTTGCCAGTCGAAGAACAGATCTGCGATCGGTACGCCGCGCGATACCCAGAACAAATGCGACGCGCTTAGCTCGGTCGTGTCGGTGTTCATTTCGTGAGAAAAATTTAACAGAAGGAGAAGCGCTCCGTTTGAATAATTCTCCCGTCGTGACAAATTTGAAAAAAACTTGAAGAATTTCTGCGAATCTCTCGCTTACAGTGCGAAATTCTTTCGCAAGCCTTGAAGCATAATTTATGGTTCAGTGTGACACCAAGAATATAACAAAGAAAGGAAGAAGATCTCGAATTCGCATAGTTTGCTGCTAATTTTTTCACTTAGAGAGCAAAAAGTTCGATAGTCCGTTGAATCTCAAAAGAGCCGAAGTAGGCTACTTATTCGCGCAAGGAACAGCCGAAAGCATGGATTTTGTAGCTTTTAGTGCATTGCTTCTACTACGTAGAGATCTCTCTCTCCCATTCTCCGAAAATAATCCAGAAATAATCACGTCGAGATAACTTTGCCCAGTAAGCAAATTGAGCGCAGACTGCGCGCAGATTGGCAGAAAATTTGATCAAAAACCCACAGCAAAACCATAGCCATCTGTGTCTACATTAGGCTACGGTTTTGACGACAGATCTTGCTATCGGTCAATTGGTGCCAAATTTGCAGCAAAAACCGCGTAAAGTTCGCAGCGCAGCAAGGTCTGCGCGGTTTCTGCTGCCAATCTGCCATCAAATCGCTACAAATTCTGCACGGCTTTTACTGCAAATCTGCAGCAATTATCCGACAACAAGCTCTGCCGTATATCTGACGACAATTTGGCAGCAAGATTTGATACAACAGATCCTGCAACAAATTTGTTATCTATTTGCCATCAAAAGTTGATAGCAAGCTCTGCTCGAAATCTGTTCGCGCAGATTTGGCTGGGTAAATTTATACAGATTCGAAAACGAGCCGCTCGCCCGATCGGGGCCGTTTCTTTTCGAGATACCGCGGCGCCGGGAAACGCGCTGAGAGAGCATGCTCTCGCCCGTACGGCCCTGAGACCACGGGCCCGTGGTCAATGCGACCTGAAAATACAGGGCGGTCTCGCGATCCGCACTCCGCGCTGGCTCGCTATGTTCTGACAGCGCGACGACGCGATCAGCTGTTCGGCGACAGCGTCGCACCCAGCTGTGAGTGGTGCGCTCAGCTGACGACGCCATCGATACACGCCGTCTGCCCCCACCAGGCATCCCCTCTCCCCCCACCCCTCCTCCGCCAGACTCCACACAGCGCGTTTCAGGAGCGTATCGTGCTCAACGAGTGCTCTTTAACACGCTCGACAGACGGGAGAATGAATTCGCGGGACTCGCGTGGCGTTTCACCGATGGATATCCTACGGCGCATTGTTAGTCACATTCATCGCGCTCTGCGCTGACTCGATTAACTACCGCAGGCATCGATCGTCGGCTCGATCTTCGTTTCCTTCCACCGGGAGAAACGGGAAATAACGAGGTGGAGAAAGACAATGAAAGAAGTTTTCTCCACACTGAGAGAAGAATTTAATAAATATTATCAAAATTTGGTTACTATTACTAAGTGGTAGACGTAAATATAGCGGGCCAAAGCTATGGCAATACTTATTAATTAATTTAGTTCTGTAAAATAGATTATTTATTTGACAGAAGTAAAATTTATTTGCTTCCAGAATATATTTGGTAAATAAAACTTATTGAATAGTTGAGCAAAATAAGCGATTTTGTAATAGTTACAAAATGTTTGGTAGGTTCAACCAACCATCTGTAATAATAGATATTGAAACGATGTAATAGCTGCAAATGAATGAATTTTTCGTTGCAACAAAACATACTTATACTGGTAAAAAAATAGAACTCGTACTTGCTGAATCTTTTATTATATGGGATATAAGAATTTCATAACAATTATCAAATATCTGTTCATAACTATAATATATTTTATATTAAATATTTAATATTAAGTAACTATTACTAAATTATTTAATTGATGTTACTGTGAATGCAATTATGTCATACTCCCGATCTATTAAATATTTGGTAATTATTATCATATTTAGTATTAGTTACTAAAGATTCAACGAATTTCTGTAACTAAATGCAATTTGTTATAGTTACCAGTCTTTTCTTTCAGTGCAAGTATCGCAAGTTTAGAATTAATGAATTCAGATGTGGAGAATCTAATCGCGCTTGAGCGAAAGAATAACTGTAAGATTCTTATTTGATGGGTACTAATAACGTCCATAATAATGTCCACTTAAATCCAAATTCTTTTATTCGAATAGAAGAAATGATCTTACAAGGAGCTAAGAGGTTCTCTCTTAAAGTGAATCAGTGAGTAGTCAGTGCACAGGGAGAACGATTTGGTTGAATCAAATAAACGCTTTTTTGGAATAATCCAAACGAATTTTTCGATTGATCGAACAAAATTTTGTTTGAAGCGACAAAAATATTTATTTGCGGCTTAGTTCCAAAGAAATATTCTTGTGTCAACCAAATAATTTGTTTGGATTATTCCAGAGAAATTTATTTGATTCAATAAATCGTTCTCTCTGTGTGATATCAGTTATAAGTATAGCACTGAGCAGTCTCAGTGCTGTACTTATAGCTGCAAATCAGTGTATATTTACTGCTTTCAATGATGTTTCACTAAATTCACTTTAAGAGAGTTCTCTCCTCTGTAGAAGCTCGGGTCGCGCGACTCTCGATCACGAATTCGGCGATCGAGCTGACACGAGGGACTCGCGCGCGGAAGCTTTGTCGAGGACTCGCGCGACACGCGCCGCCGACGCTTATCGTCGGCGTTTTTTCTCTGCCCGCGCCGATGAAACGTGGAAAGACGAAAAATCGTGGCGACCAGACGCGGCGCGAGTCAGTGTGCGCGTTTCGCTGACGTAACGTGGGCAGCGAGAGTAGATATTAAGAGACCTCGAGTTTCCGCTCGTACTGGCTTTCCGTTTATGTAACGCGTCGTTAAGCGCTCTCGCGACCCGCTCCATCGCGCACACTTATGATACGCTCAATAATTTTCTTTCGTCCGCGAAATGCTTCCCCTCTCACGCGCTTTTCCTACCATGGTGGAATCGAGGTCGGCATTTCGTCAGCCCGAAATCTCGCGCAAAAGTGCGATAATGCACGCGATGACATTGCCAAGAATCAATCTCAAAGAATACGCGCGACCGCTACATCGAGAAAGAAATATTTGAAAATTTCTTCGTGGGATATAAAGTTGGTCTCCGTGAGGTAATGCAAATAAATTTTCAAGTACTCTTTTCTCAGTTGTCACATCTGAAAAGTCACTTGTGGGATACAAAATTTGTTTCACACAAATGGGAAGCTTATTTCATACAAATAAACTTGATATCTCACAAATAAATTTTCGGGTTTTCTTTTCTTACAAAGAAACCCACACAAGTGTCCGCTTCCGATTTTCATGAACTTGTAATATGTTGTACTTTAGATCAAAATAACAGATACGTTTTTTATTATATGTGCCCTTTCGCAAGTTTAGGGGATGAAATACCTCTTTGAAGAAAATCGGTTTTTTTCATTCGAATGGAATATAATGATAATAAGAATAATAATGGAATATTAATATATAATGATAATAATATAATTATAATAAAAAGAAGTGGTGGGAAAAATATTAACAAAAAATTTTTTTCAAATAATTTCTATAAAGTATTCTTTAAACCATTCAACTTTTATTCAAAATATTTTTTTATCTCTTATAGTTTTCATTATATTCCCTTCGAATGAAAAAAATTTTTTTCTGCAAAGGGATATTTCACCCCCTAAACTTATGAAAGGGCACATATAATAAAAAATGGATTTGTTATTTTGATCTAAAATACACTGAAGGAAAAATTACCTTAAAATTAACAAATATTTCTTTGATGGGTGCCATTAATATATTTATTTATATATAAATCTAAATTCTCCTTATTTAAACCAAATATTGTTTACTTAAATCAGATAAACAATATTTGATTTAAATAAAGAGAATTTAAATTTAAGTAAATATGTTAATGGCACCCATCAAAGAAATATTTGTTTATTTTCCCTCAGTATACTTTAGATCAAAATAACAGATGCATTTATTATATTTATATATTTGTTGAAGTATTTGTTGATTTTAAGGTAATTTTTCCCTCAGTGTACAACATATTACAAGTTCATGAAAATCGGAGGCGGAAACTTGTGGGTTTCCTTGTTAGTGTACGTCACGCACGTGATAATTGAATTAAACACTACAGCTTATTTATTAATTTTTTTATTAATTCCGCACCAGTGTATTTCGGCAATCAAAGTTGTTCGGCGCGGAAATCTTATCTTATTCGTTGACCTAGCCGACAGAGAAAATCGTAAGCAGTGTTCCATGATTATCTAATCGACGATAGTCTCGCCGTATTAATTAGTCGAAATTGGAAGAGTGCGCGTCGAAGCGCTCGACGAGGTTCCCGAGTTGTTCGTCTCCTCTTGCATGTCCGCAGCTGCACCTGCAAATCGCGCGATTTCGTTAGTTGTGGAATCCGCGAGATGGGGAACGGGCTACAATTTCGCCGAGTTCGTTTGTCGACGATCAACTTTCGCGGGGAAATCGTGTTTTCGTGTTGGTTCCCCGATTACGTCCACGTTTTGCGAATCGAAATCCGAGCTGGCTGGCCGAGCCTGCTTACGACGGCGATACATTCGCGATTTAAATGCTGCGGTGGCATCGTTACTGCTTAAAAAGCGACGCGTCGGACGTCTGCGAGATCCTCAACGGGATTCGCGTATCGGCGACGCACAAGTCAATGCATCGGCCCTACCGCTTTGTACTAACCGTCCGGAAAACCTGTTACCCGCCGCAGCAGGCCCCGACTGCACCTTGTTTTCTTTCATCACGTGCTCTACGCGCCCGGCTATAACCAGTCCTGCGGACGTGACACAACAACAAATTTAAAGGGACGACAAAAATCCGGGGGTCTCCGTACGAGCCGTCTCGAGCACGTTGGCCCGCGACGCGTACGCTCCGAGATTGCGTCCCGATCACTTAGCGATAAGCTCCCTGGAGCAATGACATTCGGAAATTGCCGCTTGACGTGCGAGTAAACAATCGCCGGGAACACGGGGTGTCTGCTGGATTATCAGTCGACATGTCGGTGGACGACATGTCCTTGACAAGAAGAACTACCGCCTCGATGCTTCGTACATGGAAAAGAATGCTGTTGCATCAAATGTTATATTTAATAACTCTACACTCTGGAAGGAAAAGATATCTAAAAAATGAGAATTATATATAGTTATTCGATAGAAACATATTGTATTAATATGCACATTTTTGCATCGAGACAGAATTTCTTTCAAATAAGCAAATGTATATCTTTCCGGAGCAACACGCATCGTTGCTTTTCACGAAAGCAATAGTTTATTCTATTTCGATAAAATAATTTATATTTGAATGTTATTAGTACCCATCGAATAAAAATCTTTTATTTTTCAGATATTTTTCAGATATTTTTTCTCTCTCAATGTGTGTATAACATTTTAATTGTGTGTATCAAAAACATTAATTTTATTTGTATTGTTGACAAATTCTATATACAGAGTAAAATGGCCATAGGTCGGGTCGCGCTGAATAAAAAATTCTATGTGACATGTGTTCGTTTCTCAGAGATTTTGGAAAAAAAGAAGTTAATAAAAACTGATATAAATGAATTTTACGTATTCACATAGAGTTCATTTTTTAATGAACATGGCACAATCTATCATCTCTCCTCCTGAAACACCCTATATATACAGTATATATACAGGAGCATTTGTTTCCGTATAAGAGATTGTTGCGCCTTCAACTCACCGCATATAAATTGTGAAAAAATTCGATTTCTCCTTCGCGATCCTTTAACAGATCTGATTTTGTGCCGTCCGCAGCAAAAACCGCTCGAACAACGCGGCTAGAGAAAGAAGATTTAATTAAACTCTGCCTAACTAGTCCTAATTGGGGTCAATTGCGCGATCCACAGATCCTCTTCCGCGACGTCTTCGATGTTCGGTCGTCAGCATTGATTATTCTTGCGTTGCAGGTATGCACTGCCTAGGTGCGGTGACGGCTGGCACGTCTAGCCCGAACGGGGTTGGCGGTCGGGATGGTACTCTTAGCGTGTTTCGAGCCCTTGGAGTCCTAGTGTGCGAAGGGAGAATCCAGGGCCCTCCGCGTGGATACAAAGAGGGCCCGCACTGCGCACCGCCTATGCAGGCGGTCCCGAACGATCACGTGTGTGAGGAGAACAACTATTTGGTAAGTAGTAGCAGCAGCAGCAGCAGCAGCAGCATATGGTGCCCCCGTTACTCGCCGTTGTTTCTAGGCGACCTACTTTCGTGGCTTTTTCAATGGCGCCTGCGACGAACAATGCGCCCGTTGAATTGAAAGAAACCGAATTACACGCGACGAGATCCTGTCGTCGCTTGTAAATGAAAATCCGAATAGACGATTCTGTAAAATAATTTGTATCTTAATAAATGTTTGGTCGATCATCATTGAGACGCGTTTCTCCGTCTGGGAAATGTGTCGCGATGATGATCGCACTTTTCTCCCAATTTATTAAATTATATTTTCGCTTTCTACAATCAATTTACTAATTAATTAAGTTTTAATAAAACATTTCTTTTGTTTTAATCAGGTTTCTTCTTCTGTATTTCCCGCCCAGACAGCACAAATGTCCAAAATCGAGTCATAAGGCGTCTTATGACCCGATTTTGGACATTGTGCTATCTGGGTGATTTCTAAAATTATTAAAATTGATTAAATGATTATTAAAATTGTTTTTCGAATTCTGTTCAAGTGCGATCGATACTTGGTACTAATCCGAGAGATCGCAGAACGCATTGCCACTGGTTCGTTCTTGTGCGTGGAGGTGCTTCTGTGCAGCGACTGTCCCTGCGGTTTGGCGAAATCCACGAGCAAGTATCCCGTTTGCCCCGTGCCGTCCTTGTCCATCTCACCATGGCAGCACACTTCGGATATGTTACTGGAGTACTGGTGTATTTCCATTGTACCAAGCAAGTAAGTCGCTCTCCGCGTTGTTGCAAAAGAAATTTCAGTTAACAAGTGGTGGACGGGAGCGTCTTCTATCCTGTAGACTTGTGTTTTAAGAGAGATTCGGGTATTTGCAGGAGTCCAGAGACGATGAATTATCAAGGATTGTATCAGGCGGTACGCTCGCGACTGCACTTCAGCCAAGTCGCGGCTTGGTGGTCGCGCAGCAATGGTGCGGAGCCAAGTTACATTGCCACTCGTATCGTGCCACACAACGAAGACAATCTCAGGAAGTTTCGAGAGACGCCGGTGGAACACACCTTTCCTTTGGCTGGTAACGGCGACGGGAATTCTATTAAGGTAATAGACATCTTAGAACACACACACAGCTCATTACATTGTCACGTCGAGGAATTCTTTAATTCTCCAAAGCAAAAGTTTTGAATTTTATCAGAAAGTCCCTTTTAAACGTGAAGGATTGAATTTCTCGGTTGCAGATCACCGTTTGGGCATTACCGCGGATGGAGGAGGTGCCCGTGCTGACGTGCTCGTTGCACCCGAAGAAGGAGAAAGACGAGGAGGATATCGCGAGGGCGTTGACACCCACCAAAAGCATCCCGGTGACTGTCGCAGCGCAGAATCCTCTCGAGGGTTTGGTTTTGCCTGGTAATGAATTAAGCTTTCATGTTCCTTGCTCTCTGGAGTTCCCGGGATTTCTCACGAGTTTGTCTAGAACGTAATGAATTAGTAGGTACCTTTCGCTAGAACACACGGTCCGCGAGTTACGTCCGAAGTTTACTGTAATGCACGAACGACCGCCAATCGCCGAGTGAAAATTACGCGACTATTCCGGTATAGCTCTGGTGGACGACAGACTACAGACATCCTGCAACAAGTCCGGCAAGCACCACTGTCATTGCGAGGAGGAAGACGCGTCCCCTCTGTCACCCACTATCAGGTCCAACAGCGAACGGAAACGTCGCCGTTCACTCCCGTGCGGTCCAGCGGAGAACTTTTGCGTGACTTTGCAGCCCGTGCCGATGCCGTCCCTCCAAGAATCCATCCTGCAGGAGACGAAAGACAACGTGAGGGGCACCACCGAGATGGCGAATAATCGTAGCGCAGTACGGACGCTTCAGAACAGATCGGAGAACAGGGACGAAGTGAGAACTCGTAACAATCTGAATCATCTGGAGCGCTGCTTTAAAGCGCAGCTGAACATCGATGGTCGCGACAGCAGCCTGGAAAAACGTTCCAAGCGCACAATGGAGATGGCTGATGTTGCCAACTCAAAGACCAACGTCGACAGGATCGAAGAGAGCTACAATAACTCCACTAAGAGCTCGATCAATCCTGGAAGAGGGTCCAACAGTTCGTCCGAGACCAAAGCCGCGGGACTGAAGGGTGCGCTGCTAGAGAATCTCGGTCCTTTCGCTCCTCAGTTACCATCAGGGTTATCCTGGTCTTTCGTCTCCTCTTGGCAGAACAGTAATATGAACAGCAAGTTTCAGAGCTTCTGCGGCACGAAGGAAGCGCGCTTTAACGACTCCGAGAGGAGTTACAAACCACTGATCGCCAAGGAGAGCAACGTCGCGATCGATCCCTACGCTCAGCCCAACCCCTTTCACGAGTCGAACCCTGGGCCTTCGACGTATAATAATGTATACTGCCGCAAGATGGACAATTCCGCTTGCACCGTACACCAGAGTTGCTTCAAGAACGTCAATAAGACTGCTTCGGCGGAGGCGGTGTCGACTGGTCAGGATGCATTGGAGGTCAATAAGGAAGATAATTCCGCCAAAGGTCGAGGGAGAACTGGCAAAGAATTCAGCCAGCTGATATGGAAATTATCGAACTTTCCAAACGAGAAAGACAAGCAGGAGGAGGGAGGGATCCTAGATTGGTTCAGTAAAGTACCCGGTAGAATGTTGGGTGTCACAGCTGCGAAGGGTTATGCGGAAAACAGTAAAGCGAAGAGCAGCACGAAGCAGCCGGAGCATCATCAAGGCACTAACGAGATCAAGTTCAAGAACTGCAATCTGGAGCTGAGTCCGCGGGAAGTTAACGAGGTACTAGCGGTCCTGCGTGCCAGAACGCCATCGGGGCGTCGGAAGGCTACCATGAAGAACATAAAAAGACGCGAGCGGTCCGAGAAGTCCAGCGAGGAGGGAGCGGCGGCGGAGAAGCTGTCGCCAAAATGTGCGAGTTTAGAGAGCGCGAACATGGCGACGAGTCGCATGAAAGCTTGCGACGTTTACGACAGCAAGAGGTGGTATAAGAAGGTGGAGTATCCCTCGGGGGAGCCGACTGCTACTCTGGACCGTGTTTATTACGACAAGAACGTTTATCAGCCCGCGTACTCCAAGTTCTCCGACTCGAACAGAAGGCACGAGGAGCCGCAAGGTGATGCGGAGCGCCTGCAGAACGTCTCCAACAAGGCAGACGTGCTGCTCGGGGCCATTCTGCGGAACGGCAGCAGAGACCGGAAGGGCCATTTGAACGTTTCAAACGGGACCAGACCGAGGTCGACGACTAGTATTGATGACGACGATAGCGATGATTCTCGCGCGAGCCTCGAGAAGCTCGATCAGGACCATAGAACCGCCTGTGCCGACGAGAAGTCCTTGCCGCTCGCGGTGAACAAGAGATTCAACAAGATCCGACAGCTGTTCAAGAGGGAGGATGATAGAAGGACCACCGTGACGGAAAGTTCCGTCTTGCTGGAGAACGAGCATTTGTCAGGTCTGCCGCGGTGTTCCAGCCCAGCGTTGTTGCGCTACAACAACGAGCAGCCGGCGAATCTGCACAACTCTACGAGGAGCAAGACGAAGCGGCGAATCGACTTCACGAATTTTCCGGAGACCGCCGAGAAGAACGGACTGGCGACTCCAGGGCTCAGTACAAAAGACGCACATCAAAAGCCACCAATACATAGTACAAATAATTTCGACGATTACGAGTGCGATTCCGCGGGCCTAAATCGGCAAATCAATTGCGACAGGCTGCTCGTAGACGCGAGGGAACTCACCGAGGACGAGCTGGGCGACACGAGTGAGAGGGACACCGCCGTTCCGAAGAACAATCTGACCACTGCGATCACTCCGCAGAACGGACATTCGTCTTCCAAGGTGCGAAACAACAATAATAACAAGGATGGCGTGGTGGAGGATGACGAGACCGTCGACAGGTGCGTGCCGTCCGCCCTCGAGCAGGAGAGATTCCGCCGATCGCTAGAGAACGCGACGTCGATGGTGTTTCACAGCAGAACTGGCTTGCCTTTGACCTCTAGCCCGGCGCCGCTCAGGAGAGGTAGCTGCTGTTTCGATTACGACAGCAGCTTGAATTCCGTCTCATCCAAAAGAAGGTACGGCATTTACTTGACAAAAGCAAAATATATAAAGTTACATCTTGTTGCACAACGTGCCAAGTTTGATTTCTAGGTCGGAAATGTGTTTTCCGTAGATTCTTTCCAACTCTCTGTGAATATTTCACTTCATTTCACCAACTGGAGGAGCTTATACTGATACTGAATACTCGTTCTTCAACGATACGTGTCAATAAGTAAAAGAACGAATACAAAGATAAAATGAATAAAAATTATATGAGTATAAATTAGTAAAAGATTTAAATGAGATATAAATTATAAATTAATAAAAAATATGTAATGAATAAGAAATGAGCAAAATGAGTAAAAATTACGAAAAGGTAAAATGTGTAAAAAATATTGACTCGTTGATTTTTAAGGGAATACTAAAGAACGACTTAACATCAGATTGCTCTTTTCCCTGACAAAGTGAAAAACTGAAATATTCATTATTATATCTATCTTGGAAAGAAATTCGCAAAAAATGCGGATCCAATATGCCGAAAAAACTTGAAATATTAAATATTTTACAACGTATCTTTTTGCGCTGCAGCGCGCTGTTCGAGTTGAACACACCGCCAAGTCCGGGCGCGGTGTCACTGGAGGAGACTGATCGCGAAACGGAGATCGCTGGTGAAGGCGAGGAAACACCCAGAAGACGGTCCAGTTCTCGCCATCGGCCGCAAAGTCACGCTCTTCTAGGAAGTTTTGAAGAGTCTGCGCTGAACGGTAGACTCGAACCAGTGTCTACTGTTCATGGTTTTACGGCGGAACTCGGCGCTAGCGGTTCTTTCTGCCCGAAGCATCAGAAGCTTCCAGTCACTGTGTTCTTCTACACGCTCGGTGACAACGACAAAGTCTCCACGCCATACCTTGTACGTATTCGGGAAATGCATTAACCATATCTCTGCACTTGTTGCTTCACATATAACACTGCTATTTAAATCTTCTAGGCTCACATTAATCTGGAGAAGAAAGGCTATCAGGTACCGAGAAGCGGTACCATCCAAGTGACCCTTCTCAATCCATTGGGTACAGTCGTTAAGATGTTCGTAGTACTATACGATCTTACCGACATGCCGCCGCGATCTCATACTTTTTTACGTCAAAGAACATTGCGGGACAAAACACTACGCTACCTCGTTCACCTTAGGTATGTATAATCACGCTGTTGACAGTCTTGACATGTTGAATTCATGCGTGAGTTCCATTAGAACCAAATTCTCGGTGTGTGTTACGTTAACCATACTTTTCTATTCTGACGTGTCACCCAGTATAAGTAAAGCTGCCTTTTAACGCGTGCGCAAGCATACACACACATATACACAAATCGATAGTGAGTCGAAAAAATTATTTGTCCTCAATATGATCTGTATACTTTCTTTTCGATGTATACTTTTCTATTCGATATTTCTCTATTAGATTGGTGCAAAAGATTTATTTGTCATTTAAGAACTTGTTTTTGAGTAATTTCCAGAAACTAAATTCTCTCTTAGTTGGGATCATTGGTTACGTTCTGCAATACATAAAAAATGTCCAAACTGTATTGAAACAAAGTGCACAAGTCGATACGGAGAAAAGATAGAACTTGACGCACGCGTTGCCCGTTTCAGATTTATGTCCAGCAAGTCAGGTCGAATTTATTTGCATACGGACATCCGTATGATCATCTGCCGCAAGTCCGACGTGGACACGGCGTCGGACTTCGGCTCGGAGCCGCCGAAGGAACTCAGGAGCTACATCCACGGCCCTACGAATCCGAAATTTTCGCCAAGGTGCTGAGCCACGTGGTTCTTTCCATGGGGCTGCTGTCAATCGTTCCGCCCGCCCAGTCCCCTTCACGTCGAGGTGTAATCGACGACGCGTTGCGATACTCAACATCCAAATTCCAAGTTCGAGGTTTCTTCTTCCGAAGCTACGCCGGCAACCGACAACAAGTACCGTCGCGTACCTTTCAACCGTGCCGTTGTAGGGAAATATGTAGTTAGAATGTTCTTGTAATTGACTTCTAATTTTCAAACGTTGCTCCCGAGATCTCGTAACACTGAGATTTAGAGCTGGATGTGTAAGCGTTAGTTACTCGAGAGACAATTGTGATAACGTTCAAACAAAAGATGCAGACCAGACTTGACAAAGTGATCATTGAATTAATATTTATTGATTTATTTCGGATCGCGAAGGGTTCGGGGCTTCGCGGATCGAGAGAGTACGAGGAAAGAAATCTGGAAGGGCTTCTAAGGACGGACTAACCGTTCATGTTGGAAAAATTATTTATTATTGTATGGAATTATATAATTTTTATAATACGTAGTACTATAAGATTATATAAACAGTAATTGTGATTATGTTATTTCTGTAAGATAATTCGGCTAACGTTTGCGAAATGAAAATTGCATTCTTTGCACGTCGCGCAGTGAAGAAGCGTTAGAGAGTTAAGTCCTCTGATTTGGTCATTGAATTCCAACATGACCGGTCCGATTGGAATCGAGTCGAAATTGCGATGGCACTCCCGTGGGAGTGCTACTTTGATCTATGGTTCGCGCTTGCAGTATAGGGTGCCGCGCGTGTATCAGCGTGTGCCGCACGCGCCACACGAGTCTCTTCGTTTCAAATTATCTCTCTTGTGCCGTAGAGATGTGCACTGATATTTTTTTTCAGTTGTACGATTCTGTTACATTAAGCCGATTTGGTTTTTCCGTTTGATCCGTAACAATCGTGAATCGTAATCGGTCAGTTCGAAGCGCGCACTGAAGAGATTACGCCAATCCTCGTTTCTTTGTCCAGCGTTTATATTGTAATCGCTACTATAGTGCATGCTGCTAACCATTACACTTATGGAGTTTATCGCAGGCTGGACGATCTCGTTGGGAGGCCATTTTCTCAACTTATATTGCTGTAAATATAGTCAGGCGTAGAATTGTGTAAGAGTTTTTAAGCGGGATGATACTGCCATTGTGTGTGTAGCACCCTACGTTTAAAACGATAAAAAAAACAAGTGATATATAGACGCGCAAAGACACGCCGGTGCGTCCGGTCGCTCGATCGTTCACTCGAAATGTACATATATATATTCGCGCGTGAAAATCGAAACCGTACGACGAAGGTGTATGTACGTGCAATAAAGAGTACAAAGTTAATTCGCGCACTGTCGCATAAAAAAAAGGATAATAGATCGTCGTGATTTTGTCGTACGACGAAAGGAGAACTTCGGTGCAGATTGAAACATTCGTTGCCCTTCTTTCTCAATTTTCGTTTCTTTCAGTTTTTTCGCGACTCTATGCTGTCGGCGAATGCGAGTAGAACGTGAACGACCGGAACCGGCGAGTTTTTCCGTGAAGGAAGTAACAAAAATTATTATTTACGCATATATAATCACACACGTACACATACACTCACTCGCTCACCCATTCACACACACATACACACACAAAATACACAACACATATAACACATATGTATATATATAGACGTATATACATATACATATGTATATATACGTATATACACATATATATATATATATATGAATATGAACACAATCTTTGTGTCCGTAGCACTGTGATGAATATTTTGATAGACTATAAAAAGAGTAATTATTATTATTATTACAGAATAACTATTTCCGAGTAGCGAACATTGATAGACGTAGATTTAAATGATTCTATTAATATGTCGTGCGAAAAAAAAAAAAGTGTAACCGTGCGTAATTTACTAACTAGCAGCAAAATCGATACGCCCGTTTCTGAGTCGAGCTTCAGAGACAAACGAACGAGACACTCCAGTTTTCCCTTTATTTTTCTATGGAGCGTGCCACGAATCACGCGGAAAAAAAAAGATGCTAACGAGTGGATAGGAAAGAGAGCTTAGGTTTTGGGTCTTTCAGCGATAAAAATCTAGATTAGGACTTCGGAGTCGGCAACAAGTAATTTCAGTGTCACAATCGTCGAGTTGCGGCCGTTTGGGTGAGAAAACGTGGAACAAAAGAAAAGAAAAAAAAACTAATAAAGTTTCGTTATATCACTTTTGCCGTGATTTCTGCGAAAGCAGCTGTCAACATCCTGATAATCATGACGATACCGATTTAGCGGCGAGACAACGCTCACGAAACGTATCTTCTGAAAATTCGATTGTCCGGGCTCGAATTATTTTTTTGCGAAGTAAGAGAGTTGCTGTACGTGTTAAGTGTGATTATTTTCAATTGCGACTTTTTCCGACGGAGCAATTGAATAATCGTATATACGCATACAGTAATCAGAAATATAATAACCGCATGTACATATATAGATAATTTCGATAATGAAAAAAGTATAATTTGGCGTTCGTTGCCTTTTTATCTAAAACATTATGCTTGTTATCTTATCGTTTTATATGCAAAGGAACGAACATCTTTTACAGGCGATCTTAATCAAACCTATCCGTTTTTTTGTCAGTAGGTGCTAAAATCTTTTACAAAGATGTCAAAAGATTTTACTGCTTCTCTGATGCATATTTTAAAAATTTTATTAGTCTCTCTCTCTCTCTCTCTCTCTCTCTTTTTCTCTCTCTCTCACGCACATTCACTCACTTTCTCTCTTTTTTCTCAAGAGAAAAACTTTTCACAATCGAAGTTCCTTTTCTTATTTTCGTAATAACCGTCATAATGTTGCGTAATTGACGCGCTTTCGCGCTGGTAAAACTCGCTTTAGACGCTCTGTAATCCGCGAAGGAATTCAGGACAGAATTTGTGAGAAAATAATTCGGTGCATTCGATGTAGGCGCGTGTGTACACACAATGCTACGAAGCTTAGGGTATTTTCCGTGTCATATGGCACACAAAACTACAAATAGAGCTGCGTCCCGAATTCCGCGTCGCGATTTCTAGATCATCTAAAGCGAGCTCGCGAGACTCGCGACCAAAACAGAAAATCAATAGCAATTTCTTTCCCACCTCACCAAATCCAGAATCAATTATCACATTTATTTTTGATTGCACTCGCGAATTCGTAGTCGGTATTCTTATCTTAACTCGCGCGTTATTTCTATACGCGACAGAAGAGAATACTCGCGCGCACTATAATCTTTCTCGATGATATCGACAAAACGACGAAGTTCGCGCTCGTATTTTTGTATATTCGCCAGGTCGACTCGCTAGATATACATATATCTTTCAGACGGACCGTCTTTCCGTGATATTGTACAGGACGACAGACGCTCGCGCCGTTCAACGAGAACGACTGCAAGCAGTACAGCGGCCTTATTCTCTAAAAAATATCGCAAACGATATTTCTATGAAAAGCTATAATTTATGTTATATATATTATAGCTCTTTATCGAAACTCAGGTAGAATAAATAGTCAAAATAATATCAATCTCACGTCACTTTCACCAAAAAAATGACGTAAATTTGGTCAATATTTGGTCAAAGTGACGTCAGATTGACCTTATTTTTATTATCTGTTCTACTTGGAAAGATCGTATGCGATATTTTTCAAGAATATGATCCCAGATAAGATATATCTTTCCGACGTTCTATTTTTTTCTTTTTGAAAAATAAAGTAGAGCGTCGAGATAGTCGTGGTCAATCGATCGTTGAAATTTATTCGAGTCCCGGCTCGCAGATGACTTCGGAGCAGTGAATATCGTAGCGTATATAGCGAACGGCAAGAGTATGTATATAATCACTGCCGAGTTTCTTGTATGTTAATAATTTATACGGGACAAGACACGCGCGTGTGAGAAAACTGGCTAATTTCAGCGACAAAGTGTCAGTGGCTATTTTATCGACAATCCGAAAGAATAGCGAGTCGTTATCGAGTAATATCTTTTAATGATGAGAATATTGTGAAGCAACGCACTATCTCGAATGCAAGTACTATGAAAATGTAAACAGTAAGACTTGAGCATTAAGACGTATTAATAGCCGTTACTTGAAATTTCTCTCAAATGAGATACTCAGATTTAAGTTTAGAGTTAGATGAGACCTTTATAGAAAAGTATCACTGGCTGTGATAAATTGGCCAGTAATAAATAGTAATTTTATCACTCGTACGAGTAATAAAATTATTGAACAACAGTAATTATCGCTGGCCAAATTATCACTTATCAGTATTAAATTTCTATAAGGGGAATTAAATTTGAATTCTCAGCTAAATTACGATTGCAGATATATAATGTTATATAAGTCACGTAATTCATGAAAACAAAATTTGATTTAAGGTAAATGTCCCAGTCAGTGACACACTTAATCTTTCATGAAAGTGAACCTGTCATTAATTAAGTGATCCTGTCATTTTCAATTAAAAATCTATCACTTATAAGATAAATAAAACTTTTATTTGTGCTATAGTCATATGTTTTCGACATACAAATATACTTTTTTAGTAATATAATTAAAAAATTGAAATCAATATATATGTCCCAGTTAATGACACTTTCAGTTTTAGGCTGTCCTAATTAATAACACGTCAAAGACCGTGTTACATACCATACAGCACAAATATCCGAGATACATTCCAGAGATATTCCAGAGATATCACATTGTTTCTGGAACGTCTCTGGGATGTATTCACACATTTGGTGCTGTATGGACACTGACTGGGACAGTATACATACGTTTCCTATCACTGACTGATACTATGTGATATACTTGTCCCAAATAGTGACAACGGTTTCATTATTGCTTATTTATTTAGTTTTTTTTGTGAATTAAATAAGTCTAACTGTTCTTACTCTAATTAATCTATTAGATTGTAAAATTTCAAACTGAGATTTTATAATGTAAAATATTTTCAAAGTGTCACTAACTAGGACACTGTCATTAACTGGAACATTTACTTTAATTCTGAATAAAAATCTGAGTATCTCATGTGTGAGACTGACTTCAAGTAACAACTATTACAGATCGATCAATCATTGAAAACTTTAACATTGTCGATAATTTCAACATAATAATCTTGTGTTTTTTTATAATTCTGAAATTTTCTTAGTAAATACCCAGGTTGCAGACTCACGTCAAAATGACATTCAAATCTGGTCAGTTCATGACCAAAAATGACCAAGAAATGACCAAAAATGTCGTGAAAATCTCATTAAAATGACGGTCTAATGTCACAGACCAATGACAACATTTTAAGACGACTTAATGACGTTTTAATGATATCTTTAAACGTCAATAATAAGTCATTAAGACGTTGTACAGAAACGTCACAAAAAAGACGTGATTATTTAATCACTTGACGTCAATCGACCAGTTATGACCAGTTTTTAACGTCATTTTGATGTGAGTTTGCTACTTGGGTACCAACCAACAGTAACATTTCAAGCAACAGGAACTTCTATAAGAACTTTTTAACAAGTGTAATAATTTTTGTATTATATAAAGAATATGACTCTAGTAAATATTGCATTAATTTCCTGTATTATGTTTCTAAAGGGGATCATTCTTTTCCTCGTTAGTAATAATGAAAAAAAAATGAAAATGTTTTTTTTAGAAATTTTTGCTACTTGGGATTACATCAAAATGTTATAAATTCTCATTCAATGATACAAATACCGTATACGTTGTATGTAACGGTTGTATCGTTGAGTAACAAGTTGTAACATTGATACAATATTATTGCTGAGAAATGCTTGTTGGGTGAATTCACTAATTACACCAATTCACTAATTGCTCAAGTTTTACGCCATTTCTCCATGTGCCGTCCGTTCAACATTCGCAATGCAGGATAACGTTTCCTATTCTTTTGTTAACGATAAACTTGTTACTGGCATCAGCGCTGCTTTTTCGTGCGCCAACCTTCTCGTGACATAAGCGATCATCCTTCGGCGATTGTAAGCGATTTTAGTTGTACATAGATTTCCCCGTCAAACACTCGATCTTTTCTCGAGAAACGTAAAGCAACCACATCAAACAATGTGTCTTTAAAGAGAGAGAGAGAGAGAGAGAGAAGAAGATAGGATACACGTAAGATCCTCTAATTGAATGCGATTCTCGTCGGTATCGTCCTTCAATCGACACTCTGTTCCTCTTCTCCTCCTCTTTCTCCTTCCTTAAATTATAATTCTACGCAGAAGAATATTATATTTTAATGGTTCTTATTGATAAAACAAAAACTTGGGGGAATAAGGGTCTATAGAATCATTAACATGGATGACGTAGTGTTATAAAACTAGCTATAAAGCTAGTATCTATCCTCACTTATGTAGAGGTAAAAAAATTGTATGTATACAAATATATAACCAGGGTACATGTTTCCAAATGTGTAGGAGATGAAGTTGAGGAATCTCAGATAAAAAAATTTAGTATAACGCATTTTTCAGTCCGCGTTTTAAATACAAAGAAAAATATTATATTTTAATGGTTCTTATTGATAAAACAAAAACTTGGATTAATTTTTTTACTTCTACATAAGTGAGGATAGATACTAGCTTTATAGCTAGTTTTATAACACTACGTCATCCGTGTTAGTGATTCTATAGGCCCTTATTCCCCCAAAGTTTTTATAATTCTACCTATTATGCAGATAGAGGTAGCAGTCGAGATTTGAATTTGTCGCTTAGCAAATTAGGGCGTTGCAAACGTGCAGAATAAAGTTCGTTTGGGGAAGACACGGCTGATTGTTGGATTGAGTTCTAGGATAAACGACTTCCGATCGGCCATCTTGTCGGTCGTTTGAACGATCCGCCGGAAGTTCCGCTCGTGCGCGCCGTTCCCGTTCTCTGTAGTCGAGAGTGCAGAGACGAGAACGCGTTCTGTCGCTATTCTCCATTTCGATCTTACCGACCCGAGCCGCGCTTCTTAGTTCGCAGGAGGCTTCGCGCGTGGCGCTCTCTGCCCATCGCACAGGAAACGCGCCCGAGCGCCACCAATACACACATCGTGATCCTAGCTGGCTTTCTCTGCGCGACTACGCGCGCATTACGTACGTATGCGTGTGACGGTTAGTGACGGTCGTGACGGTGACGAGCCATCGGAGGTGATATCGCGTTCTCGTCTTGTTCTTTCCGTCGTGTCGAGCGTTCTCGCGGCGTATTCATCGGGCGAATGATGGAAGCGGTGCATAGATGCGAGTAGCGAGTGCGAGGGATCGTCGTTTCTCGCGAGTGCATCGTCTCGTGGTGCTTCAGTCGTACTGAATCATACTCGGCGATATCTCGCCACGGCCGTCGACGCCGATCGCCGTCGACGGGTTCGTCCTTCGGCGAGTCTCCACGGCGGCCCGAGGGGATTTTTGGGCGTGTGTCGCGCGATTCGTATGGAAGAAAGGAAGCGGGCGGCGGACTCACGCGCGCGCATGCGAGGACGGACGGGAAGGGCTCTGGCTTTTGACGGATATCTGTGCAGTTGCAATGGCGACGGCGCCTCCGCCTGGCTCGCCTACTTTCTAAGCTGCGTTTCGGTGAGAGGTGCCGATCGCGCGGCCCGCGTCTCTGTCTCGCTTCCACCGTCGTCCCCCTCTCGGCCTTTCCTCTTTCTCGCGCGTTCCTACGCGCGGACGTAAGGACGCGTATACGCACACACACACACACACACGCGTCGCTCTCGCGTGTCCACGCAGGAGAGAACTATGTGATTGATGACGTACGACCGACGCTGGACTCCGTGCCGATTCCAGAAGTGCAGCAGCTGCACCGCGCTCTCTCGATCCGGGGATACGCGACGTCTCGGACGCCAACGCGTGATCGCTCTACGTCGGCCCTTCGATGCTTGGCGTTCGCCGCAGTTGGTACGACAGTCTGTTGTGCCCGCGGGTGCCCAGGATATCCGGAGAATGCGCGGAGACCCCGTTCGGTGGTTGCGCTGCTGGCCTTCCCTCGCGGATGTGATCCTTTCCTCCCGCCCGCCCGCTTCCTCTCGCGTTATCCAGTCGACAGTGCCGCTTGCTTCGCGATCGCTGCTCGATCCGCCGTCGGCGCGACACAGCTGACGGATCTCTCTTTCTCTCCCAGGCGCCGCGTCGCGAGCCGTGACAGCGATTCGATCTCTTCGCGAGTGTTGCGGGGAATTGGACCCCGGTGAAAGATCGCTGAAAAATCGATTTTGGTGGTGACACGAGAGAGTGCGCGTGCGATTTTTCCTTATTCGCGAGACGCCTATCTCAGACGACAACGACAACGACGACGCGAGCGAGCGACGGACTCGTCCCGCCGCTCATCCCGCCGGGATCTTCATTCGCCCGATTGTGCATTAGATGCGATCGAGGCGACCGTCGGAAGCGCGAAGAGGTCTCCCGACCACAACTGGCGGCTGCGACTAACTTCATCTGAGACAGCCCGAACCGAACACCCATCAACATGGGCAACTGCTTTTGCAGCAACCCTCCGGACCCCAATGAGAAGGAGAAGCCGGACCGGATAGGTAACCCTGAAGCTGTCGCGTCGCAGGCCAGTCCGGTGCCGACCCCGCCGCCCGACCCCATCAGACCGATGCCGCAGATCCCGGACACGGACATGACGGCCGCCAAGATATTCGTCGCTCTTTACGAGTACGACGCCCGCACCGACGAAGATCTGAGCTTCAAGAAGGGCGAGCATCTGGAGATACTCAACGACACGCAGGGCGACTGGTGGCTGGCGCGAAGTAAAAGGACCAGGCAGGAGGGCTACATCCCCAGCAACTACGTGGCCAAGCTGAAGTCGATCGAGGCGGAACCGTGAGTCGCAATAGCTTCTTGTAGATCATTACATTGGTGCATTTATCTGGCCGTAATCCTTACGATAACGCGTGATCGGCTCGTTATCGTAGGACGATCGCAGAAAAACAATGTCCTGGAAGATTGACTCACACATCGATGAGTCGTTCCTCTCTCTCCCTCTCTGTCTCTCTAAACATTGCTGTCGCGATGCACGCGAATCCGCGCGTCGCATGCTCTCGTAACCGCTAATACGCGGGTTTGCAGGTGGTACTTTAAGAAGATCAAGCGAATCGAGGCGGAGAAGAAGCTGCTGCTGCCGGAGAACGACCATGGCGCCTTCCTGATAAGAGACTCCGAGAGCCGGCACAACGACTACTCCCTCTCAGGTAACGTAATCGGACGATAATAGAAGCCGCAACGGTCGATCGTGTAACGCGGTCACCGTGCGATATTAATAAGTGTATAACGATTGGCGTGGATTTCTCGCCCGGCCGTGGCGCGGAGGAGAAAGAGACGAAAAGAAAGAGAGCCGCTTCGGCCAAACGGCGCGAGATCCACGTCCGATCGGGATGGAATGTAACGAGGATTGTTGCAGTGCGCGA
Source organism: Odontomachus brunneus (assembly GCF_010583005.1). NCBI lineage: Eukaryota > Metazoa > Arthropoda > Insecta > Hymenoptera > Formicidae > Odontomachus > Odontomachus brunneus. The sequence goes on along the minus strand of NW_022639501.1, from coordinate 1,002,856 downwards.
CGGCGACACAGTCAAGCACTACCGCATCCGTCAGTTGGACGAGGGCGGCTTCTTCATCGCCAGGCGGACCACGTTCAGAAATCTGCAGGACCTCGTGGAGCACTACAGCAAGGACGCAGACGGGCTCTGTGTGAATCTGTGCAAGCCTTGTGTGCAGGTAAGCGATCCGAGCTGTTCCCCCCATCCGCCCCCTCCGTGGCCGACGTGAGATCGAGCTTATTCTGTAATAACGGCGGCAAACGGCGCAATTGCCGTTGGGATAATGATCGATGCTGGTGCTCGCGCGAGAATCACCGCGCGATAGTCGCGACGAGTGGCGCTGTGGCTCCGTACTCTTTAAATTTCTTGGAGTGAAATCTCACTCTGAACGCCCCGAAAACGGAACTGTACTCTCGGGCTCTTAGATATTCAGTCGCTACACGGAAGAAAACAGTATAGTTGACTCACATATAAATCTGCTTGCGCTAACCAACGGTAGAATACAGAGCTACTACTAATTGCATAGTTGCTGCAACCCCAAAGCAATTGCCGAGTTATTGGTGTTAGCAGCACCAATACCTGATTGCTCCAACCGAGTGTGTCCACGGCAAGTGTCAGCCCAAATGATTTCGGGTTGCCACAACCAGATCACCTGCATTAATGTGACTGATGTATCAAAATAACCGAGTCATACCAACCATATACATTGCGATCGCACAAAGATAACTGGGGTGATGCAACTATGCATAACTATTCCTGCATGAGAGAAACAACATGGTTGGCCCGTACATAATCTGATTGTGTCAACCAGATTTAATGAATACGAAACTAATTATATGTGGTTGCTGCAACTGCAGAGCAACTGCTGAGTTACAGTGTCGATATCAGGTTGCTCCAATCAGAGTGCATCTATGGTAAATGTCACTCCGAGCGATTTCTGATTGCCACAACCAGATCAGGCGACCGTGTTGACGTAGTTGATGTACCAAAATAACTGAGTCATATCCACGTATATTACCATCACACAAAGATAATTAGGGTGGTGCAACTATGTTGCTCACAACTAAGTATTTTTGATTGTATGCACCGTATCTGTTTTTTTCCGCGTGGTTATATGCACCATTTTTTTTTTCGTGTACGAATTAATAAGAGCCAAAATGAGCAAAATGAGCGGAAATTTATTCCGGATAATAGTGAAAATTCACTGTCACTCAAAATCGTAAGGGCCTTTGCAGGTAGAAAAATTTTAACCGTAAGGTCGTAAGAAAACTGACCAATCAGATTATTCTCCTTGCGTTCGAGAAATAATCGACTGTGATTGGTCAGTTTTCTTACGACCGTTACGGTTAAAATTTTTCTACGTGCAAAGGCCCTAAGAGTGAATGTTTCATTCGGAGTTTGAAGAGGGGACTTTGGCTCCATACGAATAAATGTGCCAATCGATTAGAGCGGATATATATACTTGTCGCGCTGAAGTACATCAGATTCATTCTTCAATTTCGAGTGAAAGTATTTAGCTCCACGATTCAGAGTGTGGAAAATTCATCGTGTAAGAATGGGAAATCACTCAAATTCGAGTGGCTTGGCGATCACTTTGCATTTCCAGTGGGAATTTCACACTAAGAAATTTAGAGAATCCCCATGAAGGAGATTAGAGACGACGGATCGTATGAACGTCGTATTTTACGCGTTGCGTCATTGCCGCGCTGAAGTTCCGCTTATCGTAGACACCGGTGGATCTTGATAAAGAAACGCGGTATTTCTATTTCTTTCTTTTCTCTCTCTCTCTCTCTCTCTCTCTCTCTCTCTCTCTCTCGTAAAAAGAGCCGCGTTACACTCATTCACCGGCGTGGCGACGCGCTTTGTTTCGTCGCGAGAAATCCTCGACACGAGCGGAGAACGACTCTCCTCGTTGCCATTGAGTCGTACTGGACAAGCCCCGATTAAAATGTGCAACGAGCAAGCCAATACCGTACCGTTACCGTTATCGTCGCTATCGCAAGTCGCCCGTAATTCATGTCGCGCCGAGGTGTCCTCGTGAAAATTGGGCAATAAATAACAGCGATTGAGACCTTATTATCGGCGAATCGATCAGCGATCGACGTTACACGCTGCTACTTGGCGATTATCGCGCGAGAGATTGTCTAAACTACGACACTTGCGAAAGCAAATGCGACGCGATTGACTCGCACGATTGTCCGACCCCGACTGTGATAATGGTAATAATTGCACGATTATATCGGTATTATTACTAATATCACGTGACATATATCACAGTGTCCCCTGACAGTTATTATTGTTTTTACTCTATCATTATTGTTACTGTCGCTAGTAACCGGTGAGCGATACTTTGGGACCGACGTGTCCGTGTATAGTATCCGTTTCAAATGACACATCCTAAAGAGACATTTACAAACATGTCAGCCACATCAGGTACATCGATTGCAACCGTGACGATGTGTGTGACGTTCTCAACCAGCGTTTCCCCGCTCTTGGGAGAAATCGCGGTAAAACGCAATAAGTAATATCAGGGGCTAATTGAGAGCCCCTCAATGCGTAACGCACGCGGCAGTAATGAGGCGTCCACGCCCTCTCAGGCGTTTGCGCCGAGAGAAAATGAAAAGTTATCGGTCTTTTGTAGAAGCACTCTCTTGATAAGCACTCTCTTTTTGCGAAGTTCGATGTCTGAATAGACTGTGTTTGTTTGTCTGTTTATTGCTTGCCCTACCTCCCGGTGGATTTTCTTGGTAAATTGAATGTCCTAATATGCCATAAACACGTTTTGATTTTCTTCTTTTTTCGACGTAAAACGCTTCTCCATTGTGTCTGGCCTGTACATACAGCACAAGCCCGTTCTATATGGGATTATGTTTCAAAAGCAGTAGATTGTCATTCACTTAGAGATATCTCGTATCTAAAGCTCTCTGTACATTTCGATGTAATTCCATATCTACAACATGGTTGATCTCTTTTTCCATCTCTCTCTCTCTCTCTCTCTCTCTTTCTCATACACACAAACACGTACATACATATACGACATACTCATTTAGCATCCTAGACTCCTCCTCGTTTGAGGGGGATAACGAAATTAGGATATAAACGTGTAAGAACTGAGATTGGCAGCACACGCGGAAAAAGTAAAGAGAGAAAAAAAGATCTAACGGGACATTTAACGAGCGCGAAAATGTCGTCTCGCCTGTGAATAACAATTTACTTTTGACCAACTCTCTTTCCACGTATTACGTGCTCTGCCGTGCTCTGAAAGTGAGAATCGCGCGCTTGCCGGCGAATGTATGTGTGCTCGAAATCTACATATTCGCGCGTATGCAGAATGCCCCAAAAGCGGCGCGCGCGTCTGACATGCCACATGTATGCCTCTTCCGTTCTCCTCGGATGACGAGCGAGCTTGATACGTGTATAGATGCGTGTATACGTGTGTGCGTGTTATCACGTTTTAGATTATACGTATGTACGCCGATTACGTGTTCCCCCGAGATGTGCGCGTATTTTCCGCGTAGTGAAACGCACATTTGAGACACTTTGCATACGCTCGCGTTATATCCGTTCATTATTTCATTTCCTCTTTATTCATATTCATATTCATATATATATATATATATATATATATATATATATATATATATATACATATACGTTCATATATATATTATTCTTTGTTTTTTTAAAAATCACTCGTCACCGTCGGAACGAACTCTCGCGTCGCGCTTGACTATCACCGCGCGAGAGATCGTTACCGCGGCTCTTAACGATTGCAGGACACGGCGATAAGAGTAGGTTTGTATGTCCGCGAAGAGGGAAGTTGTGCGCTAGCTCTCCTCACGCTATGCGTAGAGATTGTCTCTTGAGAACGCTTACTAGAAATTCTTTCTCTCGCAAAAGGGACCGGAACGAATAGCTCTCGCCATTAACAATATTATATCCGCCGTTACAGTACACGATCCTTCCTCGCACAAAATCGCAGTCGTGAGTTTGGGCCCGCGCGGTGCGGCTGATCCGGCTCTGGCTTTGTCAACAGGTTGAGAAACCCGTAACCGAGGGCCTCAGTTATCGTACGCGAGACCAATGGGAGATCGACCGTTCGTCGCTCAAGTTCCTGAGGAAGCTGGGACAAGGGCAGTTCGGTGAAGTGTGGGAGGGATTGTGGAACAATACCACACCGGTGGCGATCAAAACCCTCAAGCCCGGCACCATGGATCCAAAGGACTTCCTGGCCGAGGCGCAGATCATGAAGAAACTCCGGCACAACAAGCTGATCCAACTGTATGCCGTGTGCACGATGGAGGAGCCGATCTACATCATCACGGAGTTGATGAGAAACGGCAGTCTACTGGAATATCTGCAAGGTACTCTGCTCGTTACACGCCAACAGAGAAAACAAGAATATTGTATGACTCCGATAATGAAAAAGGAAACTGAAATAATGTAATAATGTTATTCGAGTCACAGCCATTGTTCTAGCATAATATGTAACAATTATTGTGCTCTTATTTAATTGGTTGGATGTAATAATTATTTATTAATCGTTTACAATTCATCACATACATAACAAACATTTCAAGGAAATGTGATTAATTATTTTATTATGCCGGAATATAACGCCATATCTTAGACTTGTAAATATATTCAGACACGCGCTCGGTATTTTTTACATCGGTACTTTGCTCGAATACCGATATAGCTGAGCATTATGTATGATCTTTTTTACTTCTTTTTTTAGGCAAAGGTAGAGGCGTAAAGTTACAGCAATTAATCGACATGTCCGCGCAAATAGCCGCTGGTATGGCTTACCTAGAGTCGCAGAACTACATTCACCGAGATCTAGCAGCTCGTAACGTCCTCGTAGCGGACGGCAACATTGTTAAGATCGCCGACTTCGGCTTGGCCAGGCTCATCAAGGAGGACGAGTACGAAGCTAGAATAGGAGCTCGTTTCCCCATCAAATGGACCGCGCCTGAAGCAGCCAACTACAGCAAATTCAGTATTAAGTCTGATGTGTGGTCGTTCGGTATTCTCCTCACTGAATTAGTCACGTATGGTAGAATACCTTATCCAGGTGAGTGCTTTGCCTCAGCCCTTTCTCTCTTCTCTCACTCTTTCCCTCTTTTTTTTTTTTTTATTTCTTTGGCTGGACCACTTGAGAAAACAATTTTACCTTATCATGACTGAATTAATGAAATGGAAATGTGCTACTCTACAGGTATGACGAATGCCGAGGTTCTTCACCAGGTGGAGCACGGCTACAGGATGCCATGTCCGCCCGGTTGTCCGAGCACACTTTATGATATTATGCTGGAATGCTGGAACAAAGACCCCATGAAGAGACCGACCTTCGAGACGCTCCAGTGGAAACTGGAAGACTTCTTCACTATGGAAGGGTCCGAATACAAGGAAGCGTCCGCGTACTGAACAAAGGGTCTTCGACATCTTCCACGTTAAATATTATCACTCCGTTACGGACGCGCGATAATAATCGTCGCCGTCGTTATCTCGCGATGGCAGTGGTTCTTCTTCGTTAACCATTTGTGACGCAGTTGTTCTCGCGGCACTTCCGAGAATGCTGCAACCTTTATATTCGAACGACAATGGTCATTTTACGAACGATCGATAGATGATAGTGTGATCTTATTTAACGTTGACACTTTCTATCGTCCCCCCCTCCCCTTACTTCTCCCCTCTTTTCGTTTCTCTCTTTTGTCCCCTTTATTTTTTTTTTTTTTTTATGTTTTCGTACATTCTGTCTGCCATAGAGCTCGAAGAACGCGAAGTTTGTACATTTTTACTTTTATCGCTTGACAGACGTACGTCGATACTTTTGATAATCCTCAGCAACAGCGGCGTGATTTTAGATATCGTTTTAGATCGCGGTAAGGATGTTACAACGTAGACATTAATGGCCTTTGTAAAATCGTTTATGTAAGTGGCAGTTAGCGTGAGATAGACCTCGGTGATGAGATAGAGTTCGGACGATGACGCTGCGATTGACGGCAGTATAGTAGCAATGTAATATATTCGTGTACAATATAAATTGTACTTCCCGTGTTACAATTACCGTATATGATCGTATTATTTACACGTGATTATGAAAGCGACGAGAGGACGGACGCCAATCTTCTCTCGGTCATCCTCGACCGACAATGTAGTCGAAACGACGGACCACGAATGCACAATTTATCATTCCTTCTCTCTTCTCGAGCGCGATGACTCGGACATTCACGGCGAGCTCCCGCGAGGCAGACACGCGAAAGTCGTTCGGAGCAATCGCGTGTGCGTGTCGCGGATCGGAGATTCGCGCAATAGCTGGTTCACTCGCGAGAGATTTGCCGCGACGATCGTTGGAACGACGCTATCTCCTCGTCACAAAGCAATTAATATAAACTGCCAGCTACGTTTTCTAAGGTACTTTTATCGCAAGTAAGATCACGATGAGAGATTTTCGGAAGCGTACGCGACACACTGTACGTACGCGTGCGCGCGGCCGAAGATAAGCTTATCGTTTGGAGGAGTCGTTGAATTCTTTTATGTATCTCGAGAAGAGAATGTATAATATCGCACGAATTGAGAGAGTCATCTTCGTTCACCATTCGGCCACGTGTTATCGAATTTGTCATTTTTATATATTTTTATATCGTACCCGAACGATTTTACTATTCATTTATCGTGATTTTTCACGTTGGCGAGTCACTCAAAGAAAAAAAAAATCTTGAGAATAGTTAGACTATATCCGTACATACATATATAAAAAGTAAATAAATACTATATATATATATATATATATATATATATATATATATATATATATATATATATTTCATAAGTGTACGATTCTAATGGTACGATGTAAAGTTATATACAGATATTTTAGCAATACTTTGAAATTTTCTTGTACACACAGATACGTTCGCATGCACACAACATGCATACACATACACATACATAAGCATGTGCGGAATGTGCCAAAACCATCGCCATTCCCCTTATCTGTCAATTCTATGGTCGATTCGGAGTTGACCTTTCTGCGACGAGGACTAGGGATGGGATTTCGAGGACAGAGCCGCGCCGATAAATATATGACATGCACACAAAGAGAAGTCATGTACATGTGTGTTCAGTGTGAATATAGTCGAAGCGCTAAGCGCACATGCGCATGACTTCTCTGAATGTGCGTGTCAATTGTCATATATTTATCGGCGCGACTTCGTTCTCAAAATCCCCCATCCCTGAAAAGCACTTGTGATCGGTCATCTGTTTCCATCCATCTCGAATTCGCACCGATCATTTTCGAAAGTAGAATCCCGGGAAGCGCAACTTTGTTATTTTATAATGCTTAAAATACTCCACGCCGAAAGGTCGATTCCTATTTCGTCAGAGAATACGCCTCCGAAGTTTGATGCAAATTTTATGAGGCACGTGTTCGCGTGTACACAAGACGCGTGTCGTATACATATATATATATATATATATATATATATATATATATATATATATATATATATATATATATATATATATATATATATATATATATATAT
>NW_022639501.1:979136-994992 GCF_010583005.1 Odontomachus brunneus | reverse complement strand
ATATATATATATATATATATATATATATATATATATATATATATATATATATATATATATATATATATATATACATATAGATACATATATTTGTATTAAATACAGCGTCAACAAGCATCCGTATTCTGTTTGAAAGTCAGAGCTGTGTTAATGGTACCAAATTAATCGTAAATTTCGAGAATGTGCGCTTACAGGCGGAACCATTAACGTCACACACGGTGAACTTGAACGATATCGTTATAACTTCTCGACTCGTCGACTAGGTCGACGGCGAGGAGCACGATTTGCTTCGCCTAAGTTCTACCTTTTATCTTAAGTGTCTTATTGCCGTGAAAAATTTTGTTAAAAAAACAAAGAGAAATATACATTATTTGTGTAATGAAGTGTTACAGCGAGTGATTTTGCATTTCGATACGACTATTCGCAGGTTCCCGCCGAACTGTATGCCGAAAGCTAACGTGGCGTCAAGTTGTGACAACTACTTTTAATAAAATAAATAAGATGAAGAGACTTACGACTATTATAATAATAATAATAATAAAAGTAATAATGAAACATGCAACGATTATGAGCACAAAACTGATGAAAGTTTACTGGAGCTACTATTAATCCTTATCCAGACGAGCCCTTTTTTCTCTGTCTCTTGTCGATTGAAAGAATGAATGATTTCCGTAGAAATGACATTGATGATATAATGGAAAACCTGTGACGAGTGCAAGTGTTTCTGAGATGTATCAGAGAATCATGAGCAAAATAAATAAACGCAACAGTTTTGTTTACGAAAGTAAAATCACTCGAATGTTAATTTTGTCGGATAAGAATCGGCGGTACTTGTAAGCGTGCGTGTAGATAATTCTTATCGCTGACAAGACGGAAACGTCTGTGAGACACTTGATGCCCGGAAGATATCCGAGAGCATTCCCTAAACCGATAGCAAGCCGTGCAAGTCCTAACATTCGAATTAACTGTGTTTGTCACTCAATTGGCACACAACAATAACCCTGTCCTATCATGCAAAATATTAGGTTGGTGCAAGAACGTTTGTCATTTTTCTGTTAAATTGTCGTGGAAGAGATTTTATTGTATTTTGTAGGAGAAATGGAAAGTTCTCATTTGATGTCTGAAAAAATATCGAATCAATGTTGTTAATTTTATATTCGTAAAAATGACGAATTCTTCGAAACTGGACGATTTCGTTTTCTATCCACTTGATGATCCAGATACGATGAGCCTTCTGTGCCAACCTAATAGAAGAGAGTCGGAACAGGCAACAACACACTGTTGGACGCCGCGAGCTCGACATGGCTGCTCTAGTGTCTTGTAGGGCGATTCACTAGATGTATGTAAAGTCACCAGAGCGGCGCGGCGTCGACGACAGGTGTCTCGGGTCCTGCCATACAGGTGTTCAGTCGGCCAGTGGTGGTCAGAGCGGCGCGCATTCGTGCGTGCGTGCGTGCATGCTTGCGTGCGTGCGGGCGTGCGTGCGTGCATGCGTGCATGCGTGCATGCGTGCTCCATTTCGTTCTGTGGCATCCGCGACGGGCGCGCGAACGAGGAAATCTCCTCTCTTTCGCGAGTGTTTGTTCTACGTTCCGCGGGAAAGAAACGTATTTTTTCTATCCACAAGAGGGAGAGAGAAAGAGAGAGTTACGAGTAGCGTGCCGAGTGACGAGAAGCGCGACGCGTATGCTCGTCGGAGCTCTGAATAATGACTCGGCCGAGGCGCAAAGTCATCGACTCGGGAATACCGAGAAGGGAGAGGTGAGAGATCTCTCTCTCTCTCTTTCTCTCTCTTCCGCTCGCTCTCTCATTCGTTTTTATTCCCTCCCTGTGTTTCTCTCTTTCTCTCTCTAAGACTGTTCCGTCGCTTTCGGACAAAAGTTGAATTTTCACACGCGCGAACGATCCACGGTGATCCACACGCAGGCAGGACCGATCGGAACATGAATTCGTAGTGGTGTATAGTGGGATATTATGCTAATTGGCTTTACGGTCAGGATGCGGGAGGAAGAGCTCGAGATATCACTCAAGGTAATCGCGTGACTGCAGAGGCTCGCCGCTTCTTTTTCGCTCGCTTACTCTCCGTATACTTGGTCGCCGTATCTTTCACTTTTCTCTTCCGTTCCGGCTCTCCTGCCTACCGACTGTTGCGCGTACACGCCTGTTTTATTCCAAGTTCGACTCGCGGCGTGGTCCCGCGAAAAAGGAACGGATCTTCCACGTCTAGCTGATTTGCTGCTTTTTTTGTCATTCACGCTTCAGCCGCTTCGCGTATGCTCTCGTCTCTCGTCGCGCGCCGCGATTTTCCGGCGAGCAGCAAAAAGGGGGAAAAAAGCGGCGACTGCGGCTCCTTCCTCGCATCCTCGTTCGTGCGCCGCGTGATGATATTCCGCAGCGAGACCGATTCCGACCGCCGTGTTTTTCGCCCGTTTCCTCTCAGCCGGGGCCGCTCCACAAGACGCTGATTTCTCGCTGAAACAATTGTTTTCGTTGAAACAGAAAGCAGAAATTGTTCACGAGCATCTCGATCTCTGCTCCGGCGAATTCTCACTCGCGAACTCGTGCACGAAACTCGTCCCAAAATTCATTCGCGCATATTCAGGCGTCATTTGCGCGACATTTATCTTCGACTTTATTCATCTGTCTGAAATATTGACTCGCAAATTTGCTGATTCCATCGCGATATTTATATGCAAATCCACTCACGCACGACCGGCGAGTACGTTCACTCGTAAATTCTCTCCGTTTGACTGTGACACGCGGGATATGTCATCGGTGTTAGCGAGACCGAGCATAGAATGATGTTCGATATTAATCTCGATGATATTCAGCACGACGATCCCACGGCCGTTGGACCGTCCCGACGAGTTTCACGTGCGATCAACGCGCCGAGGCGCCTGCAAACCCGGTGTGATCGACCGGAGCCGCGGAAATTCCTATGTCGCGCGCACCGAAAAACCATGTGCGATCACTATATGGAATCACTATATGGAATCGCGTAGGAACAATAAGTAAAACGAGGCGAGGAAGTCGCAGGCAGCGGAGACACGGGTCTTCGATGCGCGCGAGAGCTCGGTGCTGCTCCAGTGATCTCTGCTTATCTCGCGATTGTCATAACGGTACCTACTCGCATTTTCATCGCATATGCTCCTTCTCTATCGCTGGACCAGGCGCTCGTGTCCTTTTTTGTTATTTATGCAGGGTGTGCCGGAACCGCCGGCCACGCTTCCTTCTAGCCGCGCTCTCGTCGGCCGAGATTTCCCATTTATTTTATTTGGAGTTGACACGTTCTCCTCCACCAGAAGAGCGGATATTGGACCGCCGAACAGTGGGCGATTTGACTACCTTTCGGAGCAAAAATCTGTTCCGCCACAATTTTTTACCAATCGTAATGATTATTTTTGCAAATTATTCGTTAGACTTTCAGTTCTAATAACTACTTGCTACAAATTACGGAAATGCTGTTATTTCTTTGTAATCTTACAATAGAAGATGAAAAAACGCCAAAGAAGTATGAAAAATTGAGAAAACTTTGTTGTACAAAGTCAATCGTCATAGAACATGATGTATAATATAGTATGAGATATAATATGAGGTAAAATATAAAGAAATAAAAAATGAAATCGAGTGGCTACAAAATCCTAAACCTTTAAACCTTAAGTCCTTGAACCTTTCAATCTTAAGCACTAAATCCTAAAACCCGAAACTTTGAAACTAAATTCTAGGTCCTTAAACCTAAAGTTTATGTAGCCACTCGATTTCATTTATATTTCTTTACATTTTACTTTATACTGTATCTACGTCAAGTTCTATGACGATTGGCTTTGTACAACAAAGTTTTTCCAATTTCTCATACTTTTTTGGCGTTTTTTCATGTTCTATTGTAAGACCATAAGAAAATAACAGCGTTTCCGCAATTTGTAGCAAGTAGCCGTTAGAACTGAAAGTTCAACGAGTAATTTGCAAAAAGAATCATTACGATTGATAAAATATTGTGACGGAACAGACTTTTGCCCCGAAAGGAGTCAAATCGCCCACTGTGCGCCATGTCGCGTCGCACCTAAAATATTTTCACTATTATGCATTTTTGAATAATTGAAAACGGTATTAATAGTCGCTGCTCGTAACTTCGTCTCACGCGAGATGCACGAATCTGAATTTACAGTTTGAATCCGACTTTGAATCAGAATTAGTTTCTGGTTCTTTCTTTATTGATTAAGGCTCGTGTTAATAATTGTTATCTGAAACTTGTCTTATATGAGAGACTTTTATTTGGAATTAGAATCGAAGTTCTTCAGTTGAATTACGATATACAAAATTTTCTCTGAACTTGAGTTTCCGACCGTGTACAAGTACACTGAAAGAAAAATTACATTAAAATCAACAAATATTTCCTTGATCGGTGCCATTAACATATTTACTTAAATCTACATTCTCTTTATTTAAATCAAATATTGTTTATTTAAATCAGGTAAACAATATTTGATTTAAATAAAGAGAATATAAATTTAAGTAAATATGTTAATGGCACCCATCAAGGAAATATTTGTTGATTTTAATATAATTTTTCTCTCAGTGTAGATTAGATCAATCTGAAGGCAAAAGTTCTCTACAGTTTCGCGAACAATCACGTGAAATTTTGAGTTATTAATTAAAAAAGATTGATGAACGATCGTGGGCTGTACGGTAGACGCTGACTATACTGTGTCGTGCGCTTGTAGACTTGATGGAACAAAAAAGTCCTGTGCTATTTTGCAAATAACGCGTAAATTTTTTAGTTACTAATTAAAGTAGTAAGATAGAAAAAATGTAAGCCAAGTCCCTTTCTGGCATTGTAAACTGAAGTAAATAAATTATACATATAATTACTAATTAAAGAGGAATATAACGAATAATTGCACGCGATCATCCGTCAATCTTCCTTAATTAAGTCCTAAGCCCTTATGCTTTAAAGAAGTTACATCGGTTCTAAATCCTAAGCTTTAAAATGGAGTTAGTCAACTCACTTAAGGATTAGAAATAGTACGAAAAAAGCTTAAAGCTAGAAATACATAAAAATTTAGAACATAAGGCTCAGGGCTTAAAATATCTATTGTAGAATGGGATTTGTAATCGCGATTTGACTTGAAAACTCACAGCTACATTAAAATTGCTTAAATTAATTAATATTGCGTCTAAGCGTCTAAGCGTCTAAGTGCGAAAACTCAAGTATCTCACACTTGAAACAAGTTTCGAGCAACGATTATCGAGATGCGGAGTCCAAGTCCTCGTTTGAAATTCAGATCAATTCCAGCTGAAATCGACGAGCGACGAGCAGTCGCTTCGGTACACATTTCATAGCCCCGAGCTCGCAAAAAGTCGTCTGCTTTCGACCGCTAATTGCTAGAAAGCCATCGCCATCCGTTGATTTCGAATTAGCCAAGGCACGTGTACGCGTTGGAAAGGCATCTCGGTGGTCTCCGAACACCCTACCCTCCTCTCACCGTAGTAAGCTGAAAACCAGTCAAACGCGAAGCGTAGAAATATACGAGATTCCTTCCCCGGATGGATAAATCATGATGAAGATGTATGCGCGAAAAACTCCGACGGCATTAAATCGATATTAATTTCGTCGCACTGGCGCACACAGTATACGAGTGCTTCAACATTGGCCGATTCCATATAGACATAACGAGCATTCCAACGAGATTCCTCCGAACGATGAATTACGCATGTGTTAATGTAAATTCTAAAAACCGCATCCACAGAAACGAGACTGCCCTCGACGACCGGTTTTTTCCTTTCGTGGACTTACATTGAGTTCTTTCCACGTTTTACCGGTGTATAACCCACTTCCTGCCCCGCCCGACACACCGTCGCTCATATTCGGTGAAATTATTCGGGCCTTGATCGATCATTCGTCGCCGTGGATCTGTAAGGGAGAAACGGGTTTTCTCGAGAATATTTGCCGTGAAATCTGAGGGATTCTTAGGCCCGTATTAACATTCGTTATTTGAAACTTGTCTCGCGTGAGATACTCAAATTGTAACTTAGAGCTGGATCTGAGTTTCTCAATTCAATCACCAAATGCGATACACGTGACATTATACTTGTAAGTCATGATTCAGTCGAAAAACTCACATGCGAATCTAAATTTAAATTTGGCTATCTCATCTGAGGCAAATTTCAAGTAATGACTATTATATACAGACTTTAATCTCTGCTGGAGATGCCAATGGAAGACTTGTCCTATTGGCGCAATTCTCTCTAACTAATTCGCAGTTTGACGAAAAAAATCAATTAGTCGAGAACAATTATTTTATTATACGGAATATATTATTGATTGAATTGCGGAATTATTAAAATTAATTTATTTTTAATAGGTTTACTTTTTACTTAGAGCTTGTTAGCTATTTAGCCCTGTATTAATAGTCACCGGGAAAAAAAAGTTCAGACAAAAGCCAGATATGGATTTTATCAAGATTTGATCAAACATAATTAGATATAACGTTATATATGATTCAGATCGGTCCACATATAATAATAATAATAATATATAATAATATATAATAATATATAATTATATGTACAATTATATATAATTATATATGGATAGATCTGAATCATATATAACGTCATATCTGATTATATCTGGTAAAATCTTGACAAAATCCATATCTGGTTTTTATCTGAACTTTTTTTCCCGGGCCGTTACTTGGAATTTATTTCACACACACACACACACACACACATATGTGAGATACTCAGATCTTCATTAAGAATTATCTCAAAGTTTTTCAGTTGAATTATACGATCTAGGTCCGTATTAGTAGTCATTACTTAAAAGTCGTTCCACGTGAGATGCTTAGAAGTGAATTTAGAGTTACACTTGAGTTTTTTCCTTAAATTACACAATACATGCAACATTACATTTCTAATCGCGATTCAGCCGAAATATTTCCATTTAACTCTAAATTCAAATCTATGTATCTCATTTGAGGAAAGTTTCAAGCAACGATTATTAATACGAGCCCTAGTGACGTTATATCTGCAATCGTGATTCAACTGAAAGCTCTCATCTGACTCAAATCCGAGTCTCATTTGAGAAGAATTTCAAGTAACGGCTATTAATATGAACCTTAGATACTTATTATTTACTTGGAACTTCGAGTTATTTATACACAGGCTGCAGTAACGCTTATATTTCGATTAGTGACGCTCTTCTCCTGATTGCCTTCCTAATGAACGGTACATCTGACACGCGATTTAACATTTCTTAGGTGGTGATAGTAGGCAACGGCGCCGTGGGGAAGTCGTCGATGATCCAAAGATTCTGCAAAGGCACATACACGAGGGATTACAAGAAGACGATCGGCGTCGACTTCCTGGAGCGTGAGATCGAGTGAGTAAATTGCCGGTAATATCGAGGTGCTGCGCCGAGCGCGCACAATCGTATCGATCGAAAATTACTATTCAATGCCGAGCACGTTATTCGCGAACAATGGGCTAAATACGTAGAATTTCGTGATAATATTAATTAAATATTAATCAATCATCCATTATTGATTTGTCCATTATTGGCCCATTCTCACCGTAAATTCCACGAATATTTTCACACTGAAAAAGCGACGCGAATCGCTTCAGTCATTATACGCCAAACTGATTATTAATATCATTAATTAGACGTTAATTAGTCACTCATCATTTCCTCGTCGTAGGCTCGCTCGTTCCTGCCATAAATTCTCCGAATATTTTCCGCTGAAATGGCTGACCGATCGGCACGAGTTAAATCGCCTTGTTTATTACACACCGAGCTGATTATTCGCCGCTGATCATCATACCGCTATGTGCATGTACATGAGCTCGAACGGCGGTGCCTGAGAAAAAGCCGATTTAATCATACCGTGGGATACTTCTCGTACCCCCACCGAACCTGCACTCCGGCAGCGAAGTGTAATGTCGGTCAATATAAAAAAGGGAGATTTCGTTTCGTTGCACGCTACGCGCTTCGACATCCATCACTCACTTCATTCGTGCACCTGGAAGTCACGTAATTTGCGGGCAGTGTCCCAATTAAAATCCAGACTAGCGAGAAACCTGAAATCAATCGCCATTAAAATTAGAGGACTCATGTGTGAAAGTGGAAAGAGACAATCGATCCTTAAGCTCTACAATATGGAGGGAATTTGTAGTAGAAATTGCTATAAAATTTTGTGCAATATAAACTCTACTGACGATTTATTCCTGTATACTATTAAGGCTCCTGGCTGCTCACATTGTCTATTTCTTTTTAATGATGTCAGAAGCGAGAAAATGCATGCTAAAAATTTTCGCGAAATACGTTAAAATAAAAATATATATCTATAAAGTAACACTTGCAATCGATTAAACAAATTTGTAAGATATTCCGTGCACTCCCCTTTTGCTCTAACAATCCAACATTTGTCGTAAATTAACGTGACAATTCATCTTCTTAACCTATTTCTTCGCCTATTTCTATTCAGATTAATTTACAATTATTGATTGTTAGAGCAAAAGGGGAGTGCACGAAATATCTTACAAATTTGTTTAATCGATTCCAATTGTTATTTTATGGATATATATTTTTATTTCAATGTATTTCGCAAAAATTTTTAACACGCATTTTCTTGCTTCTGACGTCATTAAAAAAGAGATAGATAATGCGAGGCCAAGAGCCTTAAGAAAAAAACATAAATTATATATATTAAATATATTATTATATACTATATTATTATATTATATTATTTTATACATGTAAAACTTGTATACTATATAATATAATAAAATAATATTCTAGTTCTATTATTGAAATATAACATTTCCTTCTTTGTACACTCTCGATGGATGAGACATAGTCAGGAAGACGTGATGAATGAATGAGTGAATATGAGAAAATATAAATCATCCGATTAATACATTACATATATCGTGCCAACAGAGTCGACGGCGAGGATGTAAGACTGATGCTGTGGGACACAGCGGGACAGGAGGAATTCGATGCTATTACAGCGGCTTATTATCGCGGCGCTCACGCCTGCGTCCTCGCTTATTCGGCCACCGATAGAGATTCTTTCGACGCGATTCCGACGTGGAAACTCAAGGTATACAAGTCACCTCACTATTCGAGAGTCCATTCACCTCTCGAATAAAGAGCTCATCATAGATGATATAGTGTAAAACATAAATTAAATTAGTTTTACACTGTTACATAAAAAACGATACAAGATGTTCTGTGGCAGAATAGTTCCATAAATAAACGATGTTGGCATGTTATGATTTCGTCACGTATTCCTCCTGTATGAAGATTTCTCTGCTTCTTGTAGGTGGAGAACGAGTGCGGAGAGATTCCCACGGTACTGGTGCAAAATAAGATCGACCTTGTCGACCAATGCGTGATCGATCCGTGAGTTTCTCTTTTCTTCTTTTCTTTCGTTAATTCTACCTTCGAATTCGCTAAACAAGACCCTCGATATATCGTAGGGACGAGGCCGAAAGGCTCGGCCGTGCTTTAGGCTGCAAACTCCTGCGGACGTCCGTGAAGGAGGACATTGGCGTGATGAGTGTCTTCCGACACTTAGCGTCGCGATGTCTGCACGAGATGCGCCGCTCTGACGACGATTATCAGGACGACCTGCGACTGTACTCCTCGGAGCCTAGGTCCCCTGCAGTCATCAGTGAGTGGATTCTAATTCTCCTCGCGTTGTTCTATCGCTAGAAGTGCATTCGCTCGCCGAACGATGTTTCTAAACAAAAGAAAAAAAGACATTATCAGATGCGAAATCGAGAAGGGAATCTTGCTCTTGTCATTACTTGAAACTTGTTTGAGTGAGATACCTTGATTTGAATTGTGTTAACAGTTGGAGTTACTTGGAATTGTCTCCAGTGAGAATCACTCAGAGTTAGAGTTGAATTTAGAGTTAGAGAAAAATTTTCCAGTGGAATGCAATTGTAGATATAAATGTAGCATATATTATAATTCAACTGAAAAACTTGAATCTAATTCTGAATGAAAATCTGAATATCACATGAAACAAGTTTCAGGTGCGTGATGACTATTATATATATAATACGAATCTTAAACTTAGATACAAATTTCATATCGCGATTACATTATTATTTCACGTGAGACAAATTTCTAATAACGACTATTTAATATGGAACTTAATAAAACTATTGGATCCTCACTCAATCTTTACAGTCGCTTTCTGATTACGATCGACCCACCTCCTCTCAATAAATAATGTCTCCACTGTCTTGTCGCAGGTGCGTTTAATCCGGACGGCTCGATGTGCGGCCGCAACGCCGGCAATGGCACGATAATTTTGCGACCGGGCGGCAAGACGAAGAGCCATAAGAAGCGGAACTTCGTGAAGAACGCCTGTAGACTCTTGTAGCGATTTCTCTCGCGTAACGTTACGCACGATAACGTTACACGTCGTTATGTGCGAGGGGCTCGCGCGTGTTGGTGGTGTAATACGGTGTCTCGTACGCGTGATAGTTGTAAATATACATTGGTTTATTTCGTATGCGTAAGAACGATGATTTTACAGTGCCCAACTAAAGTGCGAGCTGGTCGAGTTTCCAGAATGGAACGGCTAGGACGGTCACGTAAGAGCGCGTAGTGCTACATCGTTTAACATCGGGGACTCGTTAATTTATACGCAATAGAGTTAATATACTCGTAATATTAACCAAATGGTTTGTAGATGATAAGCTAATCCACGAGAGAGATTAACATCGCATGTTAACTATGTGATCGTTCATACTCACGTCTGTGAACGGAAACAGTTGGCAGAGAGTGCGGTTTGACGCGCAGTTTTGTAAATACTTCGCTGTGTCGATTACTGAATTGCCGTTTTCTCTCTTAATTTTCTTAGAAAAATACGTTCTCTTTTTTGTTTTCAACGCTCCCGTCACACATTACAGAATTAGTTGTACGGTATGGATTGTAACGCTAGCATTAACAGTACAACAATAATGACGATCATACACTAATAATTATAATATAATAACAGTTATTCACAAAGCAACATGTCGAGATCGATCAAGCTCCCTCATTGTATGATCGTGACGAGAGGAAAGTGTCAACGCGACTTTAAGCGTGAAGATTCAAGCCGAAATCGAGTGAAATGGAAGTGCATCCCGAACACATGTAAGTTAGCAGTACAAATCACGATTTTGGCGCAAAACGTTATTACAGCAGATGACTTAAAGTCTATCGTATGTCGTATTTTTATTGTATCATTACAGAACACAATGATTCTTTGTACATTTTGCTAGAAACAAAATAAATCTCTGACACTAAGGCGTTCTCGAGAAAAACGCGTAGGCTTTCAGAAATGTAACTAATAAGTACATTACGGCGCAAACGAAAGAAGAGAATGAAAGCGAGGAAGACTCGAAAACATATGAGCGTCGGCGAGAAATCGCAAAATTTCTAAAATATATATTTCTTTCGAAATTGATTTTTGATCATAAAAAAATGACTGATCATAAAATCATTGCTTTCCGGCACACTCCAAACACATATCAACTGATTAATACTAATTGGTTAAAAATAACCACGCAAAGAGTGTAAAAAGGTTCTTTTTGGTGTTCGCTCTATACAGAATGTTGTATTATACAGGATGTCTGACACGAAACATGCAATACCACATGTGAAAGTAGAACACATTAACTTGAGCACGAAAGTCTCTGGCAGTTTGCAAACACGTGAAATTTCAAAATAATGAGAAAAAATTTACATATTTTAGAGCGCGCCAATCTTCTTTTTTACTCAAAATTTCACGTGGTTGTTTGCAAACTGCCAGGTTTTCGTGCTCAAGGCACTACCAGGTGAACGTGCTCTACCCACACATGTGATATCGTGTGTCTTGCGTCAGACACTCTATAACATAAGAGACTCTACATTTTCCCCGTATGTACATGACTTCGAAAAACTTCGTTTTATTTTAAAATATACAACGCATTGGAAAATTGCCGTCAATGTTAGACATCCCTTTGTCGATTAAAGGTAGACCTCTTTGCTGAAGTGCCGAGACGCTAAGTGTGTCTTAAGATGACCGTTTCTAAATATTCAGTTAAGAAGTAGGCAATGTCGCTAAATCCAGTTGCTTATTCTATACGGTGGAGTATTTCCGCGTGGCGGTTTATTTGCAATTATACTCGCGATTTCTATCAGGTAAAGAGATGATCAATAAGTCACGCTCACACAGAAAGAATTCACGACGAATGTTATTTCTCGGGAGTACGTCCAAAACGTACTCCCTGCATCCGCTACAATCGAGATAACGCCATCAGGCCTCTGTCGTTAAGTACGAGTGTTGTAGAGTTTAACTGGAGAACTTCTATCTTGTCTGAAATCCACATAGGAAACACGTAAACGTTCGTTAGATTTATCTGGCTAGAAAATCTCTTCTCTTCTCCATCCATGGCTTCACTGTAACTCCAAGATGTGCATCTTGTCTATATAGTCGAGCAAACCCTGCAGCCTCTTCTTAACGCGCTTTTGGTCGTCCAATGTGCAACCCAGAATGGCAGTCTCAAATATTTTATCGGAATGTCCTATACCATGGGAGGAGCATGCATTCATGAATTCCGCACACCTTTGCCGAGTACCACTGGGATCCTGACGCAAACCCACGACCAGACTATCAATCAGGCCATTAACCTGGAACAAAAACAACATATTATTAAGTATTTGTTATATCACTTGAAATCTATCACTTGTATAAGAAGATTGCAGAATCTTGAATACCTGATGTAGTGCTTCTTGCTGAATATGATCACGTTGGACTTTTACCAAAACATCCACAGTCAAACATCGCATAGACAACCTCTCCGCATACCTTAAGACATCATCCCTGTCAGCTGTGCAGGAGAATATATATAACAATTATTATTGATCTTATTATAACGTAGAAAAGAACATCAATTAAAAAAATAATGATTAAGAAAATATATACTTTTGTATGAACGCTACTGACTTTGCGCATTATTTCCCATTATATTATTATAGTTTCTCATGCAAGTTATCTTCCTAGAAAAAGTGCTTTAGTTATTCTATATTAAATCTGCTATTTTTAATTGTGTTATATACAACACTTTCTCTATTTAAAATAAAATAAATATGTGATTTAGTATAAATTTTTTTTATAATATTTATAAATTTGTGATTTAGTAAAGAGAAAGAAAAAGACAAAAATTACAAGGAATTATAAAAAAATTACTGCAAAGAAAAACTTATTTCCATAGTTTTATATTATTTCTCTTTCCCTCTTATTCTATTATTGTCACTCAAAATTCCAGAGCTATTACTTTCCATTCGTGGAAGGTTATATATTCTACAGCAAGATTCTAGAGCCTTCCACGCGTTCCGATCGATCGTAATTAGGAAGATTAATTAAATTACTCACGCTCCTCAAGAGTGCCCAGGATGTCATTATTCCGGAGAGTGTCCAAGGTCGTGAGTAGACTATCCTTCTCTTCCTCGAGTCTAGAAGCATCTTTCCGTAATTGTTCTACGTGCACCTCGATCTGGTCTAATAGGCCGACTAACCTATCCTTCGATTTCAATTCGTTACTACTCTGCTGTTGTGCACTTTCCATATTCCTTCTCGTTTCTCATCAACTTTCCGGCAAAACAGTTTGAAATTGAATTTTCTCACCGCTCTCTTTTGTTAATGACGATGAAAACGCAATTCAATCGTGCGAACGCGGGCCACCAAATGCCATCCGCCCTGTAGCAAGATATGATATGTTGAAATCTCGTGAGTCTCGCGTTATGCGCGCTATGCACTCAAAGCGATTCGATTTAATTCGATTTAACTCGACTCAAGCAAAAAAAGTACATAACAAAAATGCGCAACCATTTTGCTTATTTCTACGGACCTCCACGTAATAAATTTGCACGAAATACATAAGTTGATTTATATTTGAGTATTTTCAAGATAAATTTCTTACAGTGTGATCCTACAATTTATTTAACAGATTATTTAATAAATTTTCAAGAGTCAATTCAAGACGATCTTTTCGTGTTTAAATAATATAAGTGATTAGAGGTCTGTTCTTTGTAGCTGCACTGATGATGCAATATATTGAAGTGAGACAAATATACGTTTTCTCACTCTAACTTTTTGCACTAGTTCAGCAGTGCAGCTACATAGAACAGGCCTTAGGTCAGAAGAGCTTTTAATTTGAAAAAATCTGAGGTTAAAAATTCAGCGATCGTTATTTTTCACTTAATTCGATATATCTTAGTAAAAAATAAAAGTAACTTTACGATTTTAATATTTATAAAAATGTGCTTTCTGAACTTTACGTAAATTTCATCTACACTATTTATGAATATTCAGGTTTTCACATACGACCATACGAGGAAAAATGTGTCTGTAAAACCTCTCAAGTAAAAGATAAAATTAAAAATTGGAAAGCATCAATGTATCAATGGCCTCAAATCTAGTATTGGAAAGCTAGTATTGGAAATCTAGTATGTGAAAGCCTCAAATCTAGTATTGGAAAGCATCCATTGTACGTTGTAAATACTCTACTGAAGTATGTACTATCTGGAACGCGCGCTGCCTCTTGAGGTGTGCGGAATGAGAGAGAGGTTCCTTGTTTCCTCTCTTATCCTTATCTGGTTCATAGTATAATCGAAAGTGGGGAGAATGTGATACAATCCAAGTTAAAAGTTAGAGATAATATGAAAAGCAGTGACCACTGAATGGCAATTAGCCCGTTCAGCAGACACGATTTTCATCACTAAGCGCTACGTATCATTCGCTCAACCGCTTTGCAACTGTTGGGATCTGCTCAACGCGCCCAATGACTTAAGCTTATGAACGAAAGTTTAAGATATAAAAAATATATATATTTTTTCTCATTTATTAGTATTCACTTATTCATTTATTAGTATTCACTTATCGACTTATTATTAAGAAAAACAAAGCAAAAATGATTCCTAATTCGGAGATTCAGCTTGTGTTTAGAAATCAGCCAACTTAGCTTTTGGTTCAGATTGTACTAAAGAAAAACAGAGCGCTGTTCTAGACCTACAATCATGCTCTCTCTCATCCCGCGATACTCAAGAGGTAGCGCGCGTTCCAAGTAGTGGTAATTATTTAGTTTAGCGGCAACACCTCCGATTTCGATGAAAATAGGCTCAATCGACGCGTTTTTGCATGCCAAACAACTTTTTCCTCTGACAAAATCGTCGTTCTCTACTACGAAGTGAGATATTAATAGACAAAGTTGAGGGCGCGTTAGGTCAGAAAATCTGTCATACCATCTCTAGCTATGCGACTGGGGGGCTTCGCCCCCCAGAGCCCCCGTATCACGGGGAGTGGGGGCTATAGTCTCTTGTGCTTAAACTAGAGTGAATTTCTCACAAAAGACTGTAGCTCCCACTCCACCGTGATACGGGGAGTCTGGGGGGCAAAGCCCTTCAGTTACATAGTTAGAGATAGACGGTATAGCTGGATAATTACCAATTTTTTAATCAACGATTGTAACAAATTAATAGACTTTTTAATACAACACGGTGTTTTAGCATCTACAATATATTATGTTCATGTGACAGATTTTTTAACCCTATCAATGCATCATTTTAATATCTCGCTTCGCAATAGAGAGCGACGATTTTGTCAGAGGAAAAAGTTGTTTGGCATGCAAAAATGCGTTGATTGAGCCTATTTTCATCGAAATCGGAGATGTTGCCGCTAAACTAAATAATTACCCAAGTAGTATATATTTCAGTGAAGTATTCACACGTTGAATGTGTGAAGTGACACACTCAACGTCACATAGGACCGCCGCCATTTTCTCGCATGCAACCGGAAACCTTATGGCTCCTGCACAT
>NW_022639501.1:976899-979126 GCF_010583005.1 Odontomachus brunneus | reverse complement strand
CAACGCGCCCAATGACTTAAGCTTATGAACGAAAGTTTAAGATATAAAAAATATATATATTTTTTCTCATTTATTAGTATTCACTTATTCATTTATTAGTATTCACTTATCGACTTATTATTAAGAAAAACAAAG
This sequence comes from Odontomachus brunneus, assembly GCF_010583005.1. Lineage (NCBI taxonomy): Eukaryota > Metazoa > Arthropoda > Insecta > Hymenoptera > Formicidae > Odontomachus > Odontomachus brunneus. The sequence continues at coordinate 978,991 of NW_022639501.1, read as the reverse complement.
CAAAAATGATTCCTAATTCGGAGATTCAGCTTGTGTTTAGAAATCAGCCAACTTAGCTTTTGGTTCAGATTGTACTAAAGAAAAACAGAGCGCTGTTCTAGACCTACAATCATGCTCTCTCTCATCCCGCGATACTCAAGAGGTAGCGCGCGTTCCAAGTAGTGGTAATTATTTAGTTTAGCGGCAACACCTCCGATTTCGATGAAAATAGGCTCAATCGACGCGTTTTTGCATGCCAAACAACTTTTTCCTCTGACAAAATCGTCGTTCTCTACTACGAAGTGAGATATTAATAGACAAAGTTGAGGGCGCGTTAGGTCAGAAAATCTGTCATACCATCTCTAGCTATGCGACTGGGGGGCTTCGCCCCCCAGAGCCCCCGTATCACGGGGAGTGGGGGCTATAGTCTCTTGTGCTTAAACTAGAGTGAATTTCTCACAAAAGACTGTAGCTCCCACTCCACCGTGATACGGGGAGTCTGGGGGGCAAAGCCCTTCAGTTACATAGTTAGAGATAGACGGTATAGCTGGATAATTACCAATTTTTTAATCAACGATTGTAACAAATTAATAGACTTTTTAATACAACACGGTGTTTTAGCATCTACAATATATTATGTTCATGTGACAGATTTTTTAACCCTATCAATGCATCATTTTAATATCTCGCTTCGCAATAGAGAGCGACGATTTTGTCAGAGGAAAAAGTTGTTTGGCATGCAAAAATGCGTTGATTGAGCCTATTTTCATCGAAATCGGAGATGTTGCCGCTAAACTAAATAATTACCCAAGTAGTATATATTTCAGTGAAGTATTCACACGTTGAATGTGTGAAGTGACACACTCAACGTCACATAGGACCGCCGCCATTTTCTCGCATGCAACCGGAAACCTTATGGCTCCTGCACATAGGACGCGGTAATGCTTGCCGCGCGGCGGAAGTTCACGCGACAGCCAATCAATATGTTGTTTTTCCGTAAAAGCTAGAAGGTTATTAAGCAGCATATTGATTGGCTGTCGCGCGAACGACATGTTCGCGCGATAGTTAATTTCAGCTGACTGAACTGGTGCAATAAGTTAAAGTGAGACAAGTATATGTTTTCTCGCTCTAAAGCCAGCGGCATACGATGCTTGTTTTCATGCTGGATTGCTTGCTGGATGGAAATACTCTGTTTTGATTGGTGCATTTCTGAAGACAGACCAATCTGAATAGAGTATTTCCATCCAGCAAGCAATCTAGCATGAAAACAAGCATCGTGTGCCGCTGGCTTAACTTATTGCACCAGTTCAGCAATGCAGCTGAAAAGAACAGACTATGGACATAAGAATTCATGGACAGAGCGAATTGTCGCCCAAGGGGTGAAGCCCAAGGAGTGAGGGAAATAATTGTATGTATTGTAATGGAGTTAATATACCATAATGGCGACGGTCGTAGTTTTTATACATAAGTTGCGTTCTGTTTCACACATTATGTGCGCATTCCCTACAGTACACGTGACATGAACTGTAGATAAATGCGCGCATATACGTGTAATGGAACGCGGCCATAGACAATAGATACAAGATCATAGACTTATAGAATAGACTGACCCCTACTATATAATATATAAGTAGCTATAGCTATTTTATGAAAATGCAGTTATTACAAAGAAGAATAATTTAACAAATATAGTTTGATTCAATGAATTCTTTGCAAACTTTTTTTAAACTATTATGCCGATTGGGAAATTATTTATATTTCATTATTTTAATTGATCTACGTTAAACTTATTTTAATTGTTTATGTCTATGATATAATATATATAATAATGTACTTTATTTTTAGTTTAGCTGTGTATAGATCAAAATTAATTTATTTCTTTTTATGCAAAATGTACAATTTCATTTATTATTTTATTAGCACGTAGAGTTTATATGTACTAAAAAGTTTAAATAGTGCATTTAATAAATTTTTTTATTTTCTTATCTCTGTGTTTAATTATTCCTTGAAAAATGTTTAATTTTCCCGAATAAAACTGCAGCGTAAACGAAGCCTTATATATATATATATATATATATATATATATATATATATATATATATATATATATATA
>NW_022639501.1:946648-976839 GCF_010583005.1 Odontomachus brunneus | reverse complement strand
TATATATATATATATATATATATATATATATATATATATATATATATATAACATCATCTGATCGTCGCGCCTGCGCACTACGGTCAAAATACACTCCTCGAACATCGTCTGTCTTTCCATTATGGGACAAGCTCCTCTAGGCTATGTTCAGAAATCCGAGTGAGTCCCAAATGCGCACATTGACAAACAGACACATCCAATCATATGTCGTTGTTTATAGAGTCTTTAGAATATCTCTAATCACACGGTGTTGTGGTTGGCTGTGTCCGTTTGTCAATGTGCGCATCTGGGACGCTCCCAGAAATCCTACTCGATGAGTAAAGTTACTTTAATAAACCAATCATAATAAATAAATCTTAGTTTCTTTTACTCTGATTGCCTAATTAAATGTTACTCTACTCACCGAGTAGGGTTTCTGAACGCAGCGCTTATAGGCAGCATAGGGCAATTAACAATATAGTAGTATTACATATATGCTTTTACCTCTTGGATTTCAGGCTGAGTTTCCACTTAGCTCGTCACGCGTCGCGTCGTCCAAGTTAAGCTAATCAAATCGTCCCATTTTATTCGGTGTAAAGTTACGCAATAAAATAGGACGATTTGATTGGCTTAACTCGGACGACGCGACGAGTGACGCGCTAAGTGAAAACGCACCCTTACGGTCCAAGAGTCAGCGACTGTGATTGGCCAATTTGCTTATTGTTTATCTTTTACTGTTTAAGTTTTTCTATGTTCCATGGACTTAATATCTCAACCTAGACTCAATAAATTATTTAATACTTTGCTTATTTAACGGTTTTGGTAACCTCGTTGAACGTAATGTCCTGGTTTACATCGTGCACTTGATACGCGTACTAAATAATAACTTTCTATTAAATAATCTTAATATTGACAATGCATATTAACGACGCATTCAATCGATACAATAATGGTTCCTGCACACAGAACGCAGTAATGCTTGCCGCGCGGCGGAAGTCCACGCGACAGCCAATCAATATGTTGTTTTTCCGTAAGAGCTAGAAGGTTATTACGGAAAGCAGCATATTGATTGGCTGTCGCGCGAACTTCTGCCGCACGGAAAGCATTACCGCGTTCTGTGTGCAGGAGCCATTAATCGATTCGATTCTTTTCCTAACAAATTTAAGGAAAAAGGATTGTTCGTGCTGCTTGCATGTTTCATACTTTTCGCTTTTAAAAAAAGATGGACGCCTAATTAGACGGTTGGAAGAAACAATCGAGTTGTCTCGTTTTTGCTTTTTCGAAACATTTCAATATACTTCTGTCTAGTTTTAAATACAAAAAGTGCGAAGAGTGCAAACAACACAAATAAGCCTATTTTTGGGGAAAGAATCGAATCGATTCAGGATCGGGCATCTCTAATATGAACCAAGTCAGTGGCTTTTGTACACAAGACGCGGAAATACTTGTCGTGCGGCAAGAAGCGACGCGGTAGCCAATCAATGTGCCGTTTTTCCATGGTTGCGTTCAGATTCCTCATCCAGGTGCATTCTATTACTAGAAACACTATAGAATATGTCACATATACTATAGCACTTCTAGTATTAGAGTGCACTCAGGTAGGGAATCTGAACGCATCCCATAAGAGCTGAAAGTTTATTGGCTACGTGTCACTTCTTGCCGTATGGCAGGCATTTCTGCGTCTTGTGTGCAGGAGCTATATAAGGGCCTATCCCATTATACCATTATAAGTTGGCCATTGTACCTGTTCCGTAAGTTGGTCGAATTGAGGAGGGATATTGGTCGAGTATACGCAAAAACAAAGCGGAGAAAGGTTATAAGGGAGCGGGAAGAATTTTTGATAAGAAATATATCGAATATAATGGAAAATAGTGAAAGTGGAGACGATGGTGGTCCTTTAGGGACAACGACGTTTCTGGGAGGAAACAATGTTTCTGCGTCTTACATCGGTGTTCAATCAGACGATATGGAAGGTAGGTTAGCGTTCTGACCATAGCAAAATTGTTTTATACAGACTTTGTTATGTGTGGATCAAAATGTATTAATTGAACCTTTAATTTATCATACCTTTAACGTATAAATTACATACTTCATTAATTGGATAATTAAAATAATAGAAACTCCATAATAAGATATGAATAAAAAATCGATATAAAATAATGAATGTAATAAATAATAAATTACTTGTAGTAGAGAAAGTGAGAAAAAATTCTGAGATATTGCTGATTTCAGTTAAATGCAATTTGTAATATTATTGTGATGGGAAATGTCTAGGCTGCATAAAATGCGCTGAGACCATTCTGAATATGTCCAGAATATTTTGAAATATTTTGTTTGAACATCTTGGATGCATTTAGACGCGTTTTTGGAATATTCCATTGTTTGGGAAATTACATTTTGTATTGTTTATATTAAGTAAAAATATATTTCAAAACCAATATAAATAAAATAAATAGGCAAATGATACATAATGAGAACAGTAATAATATTCTATTATTCTTTATATAATATTAATATATTATAGAGATAAATAATAAATTATATTCTTTCTCTGTCGCTTACTTTAAAAGTATAAATAATAGTTTTATCTAAATTCTAATAGTTATATATTATTATAGTTATAGTATATAGTTATAGTCTTATCTAATAGTTTTATCTGTTATTGATTCAGTTGTTTGTTTACTACAGATTAATGTTCTATGAGATAGTAACACTTAAGTCCTTAATTTACTCTATGTTTGTTTATATATCTTGTTAACTCTAATTGGAGAATATGTGAAAGTAAAAAGAAACATTAGATATATTGATCGCATATATTTATTAAAAGATTGATGTTTATATTTAAGTAGCATATATTTACATCGTCAATCCTCTGTAAATCACCTCGAATCGCAAAAGAAATTGGTATATATCCTTGGGATCATAATAATATACATAAATCTTAATAAATGCTTCTTTCTTGTTTCTTTTTTTTTTCTTTAACAGATGACCCTGAGAATACAGATGACTCCAATCATGGTACCGGGGATCCTTTGCAGGGTACAGCTGGTACCGGTAGCAGTGTGCCTCTTCGAGAGCAGGATCGTTTCTTGCCGATCGCGAACGTCGCAAAAATCATGAAACGAGCCATTCCAGAAGCCGGCAAAATAGCTAAGGATGCACGAGAATGCGTGCAGGAGTGTGTGTCCGAGTTCATATCGTTTATCACCTCGGAGGCGAGTGACCGGTGTCACATGGAGAAGCGCAAAACTATTAACGGTGAGGACATTCTGTTCGCTATGACTACGCTCGGCTTCGACAATTACGTCGAGCCGCTGAAGATGTATCTGCAAAAGTACCGCGAGGCAACGAAAGGTGACAACCCGCCCAACGCTGGCAACGGCAAAACGGAATCGCAGACCACCATATACGACGACTCCTCGCTATTCGCCATCGCGCCGGCCCCAGGTCCCACCACGGCTGACGCTACTCCCGTCATCTATAGTTACTCCACCAACGAACAAATGCAGTTCCAGCTTTCCTGATTACTGCGAATTAAAGTGATGCCGTTATACATCTGTTCTAAGACACACTGTGTGACGTGTGGGAGTATGGACGCGAAAGTAACTTCGTATCGTTGCCGTATAAAACTGATCTTGCGAAAAAGAGAAACTGCTAGAGAGACGGCTGTGATGGCGAAGTACTTTACATTTTAACTTCCGAATATGATAAGACAGTTGCAAGAGAGAGAGAGAGAGAGAGAGAGAGAGAGAGAAAGAGAGAGAGAGAGAGAAATAGAGAGAGAGGGGGGGGAGGAGAGATAGAAACGGAACAAACAAGTGTCGCGCTGAAGTAATCTTGTAAACAAGCTGAAGTAAGCAAGTAAACCTTGAAAAAAGCAAAACTTGTAAGCATGGACGTAAATAAATCGAGAGACCTTTCGTGAGAGACCCGTCGACGACGGCGATGGTTCCTTTACTTCTTCGTACACGACAAAAGGGTAGAAAAACATGGCCGATTCTTTTCTTTCTCTATTGTTAAGCACTAGAGAAACGCATTAGAGGCTACTCTTGTTTAGGATGCGGTGAGTCTGCGACAGAGAAAAAAACGGTTCAGGCCGCGACTAAGTAGGCTAGATCGAGCGTCGCATGCGAGAACCGGCAGTAGATCGGCGTTTATAGAATTCATTTCGTAAAAAACGTTCGTTCGGATCGCGACGCGCGCGCGCGGTCGCTTCTTCATTCCGGCAATTGGGCAGGCGAGAGCAGGAGCTCGTGTCCCTTCGTCGCCGGTGACACGGAGCGGCTCTTAGGCGCGGCCGATTGCCGATCCTGTTGATGATGCCGCTGTTGTTGCTGCTGCGACTGCTGACGCTGCTGTTGCGCCGGCGGCAACAACGAAGCGGTCGACAACGTCCCTGTTGGTCGTGCCTCGGCCTTCCTCGCCTTCTCTTTTTTGTGCGAGGCGACATGACAGAATCGCCAGCGGCAGGGGCCGCAACGGCACAGACAGAGGCACAGTAGTACGCGAAACAGACAGCACAGCAGCCCGGCGCAGAGCAACGACGGGCCGACCAGCCTCAGCTCCGGGCTGAGGAAGCCCTTCTCGCCGGTGCCGACGAACGAGATAATTAAACCGAGCGCTGTGGTCCCTAAGCCCGCATAGAGCACGGTATTGACCGCCGCGCTGACCTCTCCTCTCTGGCGAACGGCGTTACTGCTGTCATCTTCCTCGTCGTCCTCGCCGCTGCTGCCGTAGCAGTAACTGGCGTCCCGTATCTGCAACAGAATTTCCCACGGTGTTGGTCTCTCGTAGGATCCTCGCCGGATTTATCGTCTCTCGCGCTTAACGGATTGGAAATGTAATTAGGTTTGGAAATGTTTGTACATCTTGAGAAAATATCAGCGGAATAGCTCGAATTTGTAATGCGCAATGCGATGAAAATAATCTTGTTTAAGGGGCAACATCACGCTAGAAATCTTCACAAACTAATTCTCATCGCGTTATCCGAAAGGTCATACGGTTTTGGACAATTTGTTTAAAGATTTTTTGGAAATTTATGAAGTTGTAGGAGAATTTATGAAACCCTGTCGAAACATGTAGGGCGCTGGGGGTTTTTAAACACATCTTTCGAGACTATTTTTTGAAGAATTGGTCTGGAAGATATTTGGAAAGCTATTGATTCGACTTTTTCTTTACGACAAATTTTTTGTCTGTTTTTTTCTGTTTTCTTTTTTTTTTTAACTCTGAGACAGATACAAAAAACTATTTTTGTTGAAAATTCGTAATTTTTTTTATGAAACCTGTTATTTTGTGAAAACGAAACTTTTCTTCTAGCTCGTTATAAAACATGTTTTAAATAAACATATAAATTTTTCAAAACATGCATTCATTGTAAAATTACCTTTAAAAACAAAGTTTGTTACTTAAAAAAGTATTCCTAAAGATTCTCTCCTTTTTTGCTCGCCATGGTGTTCTCCCTTAAAGAAACGTGCAAGATGAAAGAAATGGAAATTTCAGATTATTCCGCGGTTATTCCGCGTTAATTTTTTACTTATTCATCTTAGACGTTTCGCAGATATAGGAATTATTATGTAGAAATATGTGGGAATTGTCGCTCTGATGCATCTGACCCGCATTCTACAAAGCACGAATGACAGTTTCCATTATTTATGGTCCCATATGAATTGTCGACAAATTTACCCTGTTCCTCTTCATCCATCGTCGATGCGCTTCGCATTGCTTCGTTTTGTAACCATCTCCGCGACATCCTGGTGATGTGGGGGATAGAGGAAGTGAAGGTCTGTTGCACCCTTGCCAGGCTGCCTTACCGGGTCCCTGACCGCCACACTGAAATATGTGACTCTCAGACATATCATTAAGAGTAATTTCGACGGCGATTTCAATATAAACTGGTCTTTACACCGGTCCCCTAACTGTGGTCCTCTAACAATGTGATTACTCGACATTCCGAGTGGTTTTATCCCTTAGAAAAGGAAAGAGAATAAAAACAAGTAGGGAACCGTGACAAATCGCCGCAAGACCAGCGCTGTGATTTTACGTGTCTTTATTCTCTTTCCCTTTCTAAGTTGATTGCACCTCTTAGGAACTTCTTCCCAAACTTATTCTCTTTTCTTTCTTTCAGTGGGTTTCGTGGGTTTTTCTAACACATTATAACATATGTATGTATTTTAATTATACACTGACTCTAAATTATTTATGTAAAGTTAGCGCTAACTTTCCGTGTGAGAAAATATATGTGTGAGAAATATATATATGTATCTAAGATATATAATATTGTAATCCCAACGTAGTCGCGTGAAATCCTGCATTTTCTACAGCCCCTACGAGAGCGCCTTCGGTGTCCACCCTTGTATTACATGAATGAACGAGATGTTAAGTCGTATTTCGAGTAGAAATGACAAGCGGAGGAACCTGGTCTGCCTAAGGAACGATTGTTCTCACTCGAGGAGCGACATTGGCCTGGAGATCGTGAATACAACCGATTCCCTCCGTGATCGAAACACAAAGAAATATCGAATGGTGAGGATTATATGCGTATGTACGTGTGATCGATATCCGCAAGAGCCTCGCAACGAGCCAATCCACACACACACACATATATACACGCACGCACGCACACACGGGATCAAGTGGTATTGGTTGGACGTTCTGGTTCTTGGAAGAAGTCCGTATAACACGGCGCGACGCTAATCTATAGTATTCACGCTAAAGGATCGAGATCATGCCCTTTGACGGCCGACGAGTTTTACGTCATGACTTGATACTTACCCCGTACACGTAAGATCGTGGGGGATACCGTGGAAGCGGCGGAATAAGTCTGGTGGCGAAGTTGGAAGGTAATTCTCTAAAATTCACCACCTTACCCCCCCGTAATCGCTGTTTTTCACGTCTAATCAATAGAGCGGCCTGCATTCCGCTCATTCATTTGCATAAATTATCGATTGTCGAAACCTTCCGTTTAGCCTCTCTACTGATCGTTGGTGCGTTTTTTTTTCCTTTCACTCTTTTCTTTTCTCTATCCCCTGGTAAGAGACCGCTCTCTTGAGTTCACCTCATAGATCCACCATCGATCCCGATCGATACCGTGTGTAACGATCTACACCTAACATCGCGCTACCTGCCATTATTGGCATCGATCGCTGCTCGTCGGGTTTCGTGGGAGGCATGTTTCACGCTGAAATTACATTGCGAACCTTTAGCCGACCTGGGGCCGGGAAATATTCGGGCGTAGAGAATCCGGCGCCTCTCTCTCTCTCTTATTCAGCTCGATAGGTTTATCGCGTGTTGTACGCCACCAGACAGCCGATCGATGCTATTTGCTATATGTTGCACGAGGTGCCGGCAAAAGAGATGTGGTGCAACCAGAGGGAGCATATACGCCTGAGTGAAGGTGAGTCGCACTAAAGCGATAGAGTGAGCTCGCAATCTTTGTCAATCTAATTCGTTTGGTGCTCGCATTCGGCAGAGATAACGATCGCCCGAAGATACAGATGCGTACGCAAAAGCCGAAGTGGAAGAGTCGGGTCTCGGAAATTTTTACGGTGCGAATCAGTAATTTAAAGGTAAAGAGAACTGTTTTTTCTTTTCTTCTCTCTCTTTCTACGATACTGATAAATTTTTGACCTTTCATATAACGAACTTTGAGAAAAAGATCGGTAGCTCGAGAGAATGATAAAAAAGTTTAAGAAAACGAAATTCAGAGATACAAACATCCAACAACGAAACTACAATATTGCTTGTAAGATATAGGGCGTCCCGCTGGACGTTGCATCATCGGGTGGGAGAGAATTTCTATGCGAAACGACGATTCTCACGCGAACGCAGAGTAAAACCTCCTCGCACACCGGGGTTCGATTTTTTCCACTCGGTAGCGCTACGTCGCGCGGGTCAGCCCGTATATTTGAAACTTTCCCGACTCGCACCTTGCCCGACAACAGCTCAGAGTGTCTCGATTCGACATCTCAGCAGTTCTCCCTGCCTAATGCGCGCATTGCGTGACGCATTTCTCGCTCTGCGTGATTCCTGGACGTATATAGTACGTATGTGTCGTGTGTGAGACTGTGTGGGTACACACGTGGACTATATAAGAAATAGGTGAGTTAATGTATGTGATACTTGGGGCGAGAGAGCGACTAAAGAAACAGTGTGAACCCGGTGAGGCCCGGTCACGAGGAGAGAGAGAGTTCTCGACGATGCTACCCACCTGTGGCTCCGAAGTAGGAGGCGAGACTCGGAGATCAAGGATCGAGGGTGGCGGGAAAGGGAAGTTGCTGGCTTTGTTGTTGGGGCAGGTAGTGGCGGACACCGAGGACTCGAGGGAGAGCGGGGGCGGCGAGATCGGGAACTGGATCGGCGAGAGCGGCGCGACTTGCTGCTGGGACGATTTGTGATGGTCGGCGTGCTGACGGCGTCGATCGTCGATGCCCGGGTGGAATGCGGCGGACGACGACGACGTCGACGTCGGCGCCTGTTGCTGCTGTTGCGCTCGCGACGCGGACAACGGCGGCGGCGGTACGGCCTGATGTTGCCGGGCAAGCTTGGTCAGATGTTGGTGGTGATGATGATGGTGGTGGTACTGGTGCTGGTGTTGGTGTTGGTGCTGGTGGTGCTGGTGCTGATGCTGGTGATGGTGGTGCTGTTGCTGCTGCTGCTGATAACGCGAGCCGGGGGCACCTTTCAGTCTTGGCGGGACGACGTTGATCGCGGGTGTCGCGGCGCCGCCCTGCTTGTTCAGCTGCAGCCGCTTCTGCTTCCTCCGATTGGCGATGCTAGCACCACCCGCCGCGGCGTACATCGCTCCGCGGTCAGCTGTCCAGCTTTTCCTCTGGCCGTATCAAAACAGCTCCGAGGCCGACGCCCCCCCGTTTTCCGTTACGAGTTTCTATGGTCGCGTAGCATGCTGCCGACGATCGGTCCGTGTCATGTCGCGGGTCCCTCGCCTCCTGGTTCTATCCCGGGAAAATGCTTTTTTTCTTCTCCTGCCCGTTTTTATCCTCTCTCCCTCTCTCTCTCTCTCTCTCTCTCCCCCTCCTTCCCTTTCTCGCTCGCTCTCTCTCTCACTCTCTATCTATCTATCTTTTCTTCCCCCTTTTCTTTCTCTTGCCACTCTCTGGAAAGGCAAGAAAAGTGACGGTGCTCCGGTCGCTGTGGCGCCCGTCGTTACACTCTACGTTTCTAAATCGCTACGCGGCAAGCACGTTGAAAGCGGTTTATTTTACGTCGGATCGAATTACCGCTGATCAGCGAACGCGTAACGCATTATTTACCGGACGATCCGCGCATGCCGCGAACGTGACGTGTCTTCGACAACGTGCCTCAGCTGACTGTAAGACGCGGGGCTTTTCACCCCTCGGATTTACGGTTTTTTAACGTTTGAGTCAGACACTTACACGTATAATGCATCGTCGTCCGTGACGCGTGTTGCGAGTTTACTTATTACTTCACTAAGTCGCTACTTCTTCGGTTATGCGTTCGCTGGATGTTCCAAAAGCAAGGATACTATATCATACGCAGCGGGCAATTCATCCTTGTTGTATATCCGTAACAAGAATATGTTTCACAATGGAGAATCTAATAATCCCAGGTAGCACAAAATATTTTTAAATCATCTTGGATGTGCTCAAAATATTTCAACACATTCGGGATAATGTTCGGACGTCTTGTCCTATCTGGGATGTGACAGGCATCACCAAAATATATATTTTAAAAACGTATTAAAAGATATTGTCCGATTTGAAAGATTATTTCGATAATTGTTTCTTTTGTATGTAAGCCAGAATGTCTTGCTCCGCTCTTATTCTCTCTTCTAAACTCTAGAAGCAATGCAGGGGAAATTACGGATTTACTAATTGCTACATCTATGGTTCTAACAGGACAACAAGAAAGCTCTGTATATACGTGATCACGTATATATGTATCTTTAATTCCGTCCTTATACAATAATATTCTCTCCAAATACTTTCTCATTTTAATTTAATTTCAAGTACTTTAAAACTAGATTTACAAATACGCACACAGTAACGCGATAGACTGTAATATAACATTATCGTTATCATGCAAATAAATCCAGAATTATGTCGGCGATATTACACATAAGAATGAATAAAAAATATCGATCCCGCCACGATCCGAAACAAGTCCGCGTTTTGACCTTATGTGATTTGGCAGTCTGTCACACCATTGATGAAGTTTCAAACACAAATGTTTAGATAACGTTCATGATATTAACAGCACAATTGACAGAAATCTTCTTTGTTCACGCATAAAGATAGCGTTCAGGCTCGATTCGGCCCATTCTTGTGCACATTGTGATAAGACAATTTTACTTTTTATATTACTACGTTGCAGCTAAATCAATTTCACGGGTCCAACTCTTCGATGAAATACGCGTCGACAATTTATCTGTAAAGCCAGAGTTTGTGCACAATCGAATCGTACAATTAAATACATTATTATACAATTAATTAATTTCAATTGCATTTATCGGAATCATGCTTACAGATTGCATCTTTCTTCGCCCGATAGGCCATGATCAGTATTAAAGATAATTAAAGAAAGAGTCAAAAGGGAGTTTCTATATGTATAGATATTAAATATATACAGTAAAGTGCTCGGCTACACACAGCCAAATGCGCCAAACGCGAAGAAAAATCAACGAGAGAAGTGAAATAAACAGCAAGCCGAGAATGCAAAGCTGGCGTGCACTTCTCCCCGCGATTACTTCGATCGCTCACAGCTGATTTCAATAACGCTTATTCACATAAATGGCTATTCACTTGACTTTTCTTTTAAGAAAAATAAGACTTTCTTTTAAGAAAGATAAGTTTTAAAAAATAAGATTACTTTTCAAAATGAGGAAAGAAGTTTTTCATTTTGAAAAAAAAGTCAAATCAACATCAATCATCTTGAAAATCCGTTATAAAGAAAATTCAGTCGCTACGTCATATCTAATGTCAATGCAACGAACCTGTCCCTTGATTAATTAATTGCAGCACATGTAAAGTTGACTGACGTTAGTATGAAATCGGCGCGCGGGCTGAATTATTCACGCAAGAAATCAGCTGCTGGGAGAGCTAGAAAAAGAACTCTTGCACGATGCGGCACTTAAAAATGTATGACGAACGAGTTGGATGATAACCATAGTTGTTATAGCGAGCTTAGCGGGCAGGTAACATGCATGCGACGATGCGTGCGTACACGAAGAGATATATAGAGACAGGAGTGTATATATATACGTATATATATATTCAGCACACACACACGAAAGAAAGTTCGTGGATATACTCGCGAGACCAAGAGAGTCCGCGATGAACACGATTCGCAAGAGATATCAAAAGGAAGAACGACCTACAGATACGTCATCTACTCGTGATAAAAGAAAAGGCTGGCTGGTGGCCCCCGGACAAATCATGTAATTTTCTTTTCACATCGTTCTCGCGCGAAGGAGAAACATCGGAGGTAGGGGGGAAGGGGGCAAAGGTGTAACGGAGGAATCTAGGTAGAACGAAACGACGACAACGACGAGACAATGAAAGGGTCACACGCTCGAGTATATATATATATATCATTAATTTTTTTTTTTGGTTCAATTCGGTCGCTAACGACCGCTGCAGCAGCGTACGGCGGCTTCAACGGCGGCAGCAACAGCAATACAGCAAAAGGAAACAAAATAAAAGAAAAAAAAAAAACAAGAAACAGGCATCAAGCCAGCCAACAACACCAAAAACGACTGCGCGTACCAACAACTCGAGAGAGATATCGCCACTGTGTCAACCCTCTTTTCTCTCTCTTCTCTCTATCTCTCTTTTCACTCTCTTTTCTCTCTCTCTCTCTCTCTCTTCCTATCTCTCTCTCTTTCTATGCCACTTGCTCTCTCCCTTGTTCCCTTGATTCCTTCACGATAAATAATAGTACGTCGACATTTTGTCGCTCCGCGCGTAGGACTTCCTTCTTTTTTTTCGCGTTGCCTCTCGCCTGTCCGTAACACTCGCGGCCACGGAGGACGATACTTGGTGCACTAACGGCGACGGTGACGGCGACGGAGACGGCGACGAGGACGCGATTCGACGACGGCGCGTCTCACTCGATCGTCAACGGGACGCACGAAGCCTCCATCGCCCTCCTCGCGAATGTAGACGCGCCCGTCACCCCGGAGCGTGCGTGCGATCATCCACGATCACCGACTGACGACCGAGCAGCCGCAGACAGCCGCACCGTACGCGCTATCGCGCTTCCACTCTTTCCTTCTCTTTTCCACCCTCTTCCTTTCTCCTTCTTTTCACCCCTCACCAGCCTCTAACCACCCTCACTGCCGTCGGCATCCGCGCAGTAGCACCTCTCACTCGGCAGGGCCGAATCTAGACGGGGGGGTGTGCGAGTCGTGACCTCATAACGTGGCATACCACGGCTACCTGTCGTTCTCATCTGCCTCGCGAGCATCGCGAAGCAGTATCGCACGGGCGAAATTTAAATGTTTCATTGTGCAATGTTCTTATGGATCGCGCACATCATGTGTTATCAAAGTACTTCATTGTGTACTTCATATTAAGAGATATTTTTTGTGGTATATTATTTTTGTGGAGATACTTTTGCGGCGGCTGGGCTGAACAACGAAAATTACCCCGGCTTTCGGAACGCTCGTGAAGGGCTCCTTCGTACGAAGGGTGTTGGTTAAACAGTGCGCGTGTGCGGAAACGCCAAAGTCGAATTCTAGGGCGACCCGCTTTCGCGCCCATCCACCACCCCGATTGTAACCGGGTTACCTCGACCTCTCGATCTCACCCGCGAGTCGATATCTGTGTTAGCCCATTGCCTTTGACCTTTCACCTTTACCGCCGTAGCCTGATTTCACAATGTAGGCAACGACCTGCCTTATCGACCCTGGGCGTTTCGCCAAGTGAATCTTAATCATTTCTCCTTAGGTTATCACAAATGTTATACATATAGTAAGAATGTATTAATTATCACATTAACATATTACATAGAAAAGACTGAGGTATTATTTATACAAACAATATATTCATTCGATATAAAAAAATAATTTCTGTCGCACATGGAAACAGTTGTTGCTAAACGAGATTTACACTTGTATTGTATTGTAGAAATAGTTTTTATATCGAATTAATATTTATGTATGTGTATTGTAGAAATAATACTTGTGTTCTATAAAAATTTAGTAAAAATAGGGGCTAATATTTTGCAAATGTAGGACTATTGATAAAAATTGCTGTTAAAAGTATTTGTATCGAAATCGATGAATCAATGCACATATAGTTTCTCTATAAGTAATTAAAAAGACAATAAGACTATCAGGCACTCGCATTTTACTGATAATATATATGATTAACCTTTATTTTACCATTATTATTTCATATTATATTATTGAGCGCGCTCTTGGACGCTGAAATAATTGACTATATACCAGTTTCTAATCTTATTGACAATTTATCGGTTAATGTCATGTTGATGTCAATTTGGTGATAGATTAGTGTGATGAGAATTCAAAAAGAATTCAATCGTATGTCATCAATTCTGAGTTCATTTTCAGATGTAAAAAGAATTCTTCAGAGTTCAGTTCAGTGAAAAGAATTCTTTTTGCATCTAAAAATGAATTCAGAATTGGTGACATATGACTGAATTCTTTTTGAATTCTCTGTGCTATCTGGGGCTTTCTTGAATTATCAACAACCATGATGCACGAATATCTAGACACAACGTGTGTGATTAAAAATTTCCAATAATGCTATATCTATAGGTTGCATTCCAAAACGTTCTTTCCGAGGAAAATTTTACTCTTAAGACTTAGTGTATATAACAGAGCTCGGAATTAGTTGCCCATTTCGGCCGATTCTCAGGAGCTACGCCTTCTATCTTCCTCTTACCGCGAGCGGGCCACGAAAGGTCGAGCCTCCAAACTTGAAGCCGCGACTGGCCGCGATCGTCATTTTCGTGGCCCGCTTGCGGCAAGGGAAAGATAGAAAACGTAACTCCCGAGAATCGGTCGAAATGGACAACTAATTCCGAGCTCTGGTATATAACATGAACTATAGATTTAAGAGTAAAATTTTCTTCGAAAAAGATGTTTTGGAATGCAACCCTAAGGAAGAATGATAGAAGATGCATATTTCATGTTGGATATAGAGTTAAGCCAGTAGCGTACGAATTCCTTGTCCACAACCTTGCTTTATTAATTTTAAACCGAAATAAATTGACCAACCACAGTCGATTATTTTTAAAATAATCGACTGTGGTTGGTCAATTTCTTATGTCTTAAGAATTAAAGCAAGGTTGTGGACAAGGGGGAAAACAAACACCGTATACGGCTAAGTTTCTACTTAGCGCGTAACGCGTCGCGTCATCCGTAGCGTCACGAGTTAAACCAATCAAATCGTCCTATTTTATTGCATAACTTTACGACACGACTTCTGAGGTGACGCATCGCTTATTGCTCGACATTTTAAACAAAAAATTTATGTCCATATTCTCAACTTACTTTTATCGATAAAGGTACCTTAAACCTTCTGAGCTAATTAGGTGGCTTCTAAAACAATATCACCACTTTTATTGACCACTAATCAATAAAACCACTTTTATTGATAAAATTGAGTTCAGAATATGGACCAAAGTATGTGAAATATATACATACTCGAAGCAATACTGCCTATGATACGCCATAAGCGGGATACGATGGAAAGACAGACTGCTATTTGAGTTTGAATTGGTCCTCAAACTCAATTCAATTTATTTGCTTCATATACTTATCCTGATTCACATACAAATCATTGATGTTAAGTTATATTGTGCCTGCTCATATATTGCATTGACGCGTCGCGATGCGTTCAGTGTGAATAAGAATGACGCTATTCTTGAGTTTCCGTCGCGTCGCGCTAAGTGGAAACTCAGCCATACCATTGGCTTTTACTCTAAGCAAAGTTTGGTCATGACTGCGGTTTTATCATGGATGTAGGAATATAAGGATACAGCGTAAGCTGAGTTTATCGGCAAGGGGGGTGAAGCCGATTTGAGGGACGAGGTGTCTCTAAAACTGTGCCTGAATTTGATTGGTTGAGTTGTACTCATGCGCAGTACCGCCAATTATAAACGAAGTATTAAGAACATGAACATATAATTCAGAATAATACGTAAGTTAAATTTATACGTATACGCAACTATTTCAAAAATAAGGACCCAAGGCTGCGTTCAGAAATCCTACTCGATTAGTAGAGTAATGGCTCCTGCACACAAGACGCGATAATGCTTGCTGCGCGGCGGAAGTCCGCGCGACAGCCAATCAATATGTTGTTTTTCCATAAGAGCTAAAAGGTTATTACGGAAAGCAACATATTGATTAGCTGTCGCGCGAACTTCTGCCGCGCAGCAAGTATTACCGCGTCCTGTGTGCAGGAGCCATTAGGCTGCGTTCGGGAAGACGCTATTTAGCGTTATGAGCGTTCTCTGTCCTTGTTAACTTTCAGGAACAAACAAGGATAGAGCACACTCATTGCGCTAAATAGCGTCTCCTCGAACGCAGTCTTAGAAAGGAGATCTGTTCTTTTAGCTGAACTGCCTGAATTAGTGCAATAAGTGCAACAAGTTAGGGCTCATTCGCCTTGGCAAAAAGCAGAAAGATAGAAAGCCAATCAGAACTCGCGCTCGTAGAAAAACAGAAACTATCAACTACATAGATGATAATCAACAGTTTCTGTTTTTGTATCAATCCTAAGTATTATACGTTTTATGCGTTTTTATACGTATTATACGTATTTTACCGTATAATGTAAAAAACCCTAGAAAATGCTCAAAAAATCCTGGTACCTATTATGGACTTCTTCGGAATCAATTCCGATCGGAAACATTCAGATATTTCCTAGATTTCTATTGTCTTTTCTAGAGTAAACGGAATTATTCCGATCGGAACTGATTCCGAAGAAGTCCATAATGGGTGCTTTCCAATTGCTTAACACATCTTGACACATACGTACACAAAACCAGTTTATTAGTCACATATTATCTAAAATATCTTGTAAGATAATATGCAATCAATAAGCTGGTTTTGTGTAACACAGTGTACGATTGGAAAGCACCCAATAGGTACCCTGAACACGCCCATTACGTCTTGAAACTTAAGCGGGAAGCACGCACTCTTGCATAATTATCTATTGTTCCGCGTTAGGAAATTCTAACTGAAAAATTGAAACCTGAAAATTTTCTGACGATCGTGAAATTAATTTCGCAAGCAGTTTAAGTAATCACGTTAGATCGCTTCGCGCAGATACCTCACGATATCGAATTTTATTTAATAACTAATTCTGTACTTTACGAAATGCAATCGCCACGCGAGAGAGAAAACTAGGAAAATTAATCGACGGAAGATCTTTCGAAGCGGGTGATGTGATCGTGCATTTTCTGTGGCGCAATCTCTGCGCGTTAGCGTACTGATCGAGACTCCTCGAAGAAGATCGCATTCAATAAAACTGAATAATTTTACAAAATTTTGAATTCAAAGCGTATACTCAATATTTTAATGGCATCTATCAGACAGTGTTAGAGTTTAATTAATCAAAATTTTCTTTAACAAAAATTATTGATCAATTAATAATCTAAGTTAGTTAAACAATTAATAAATATATATACATTAAGAGAAAGATACTTGAAAATTTGCAAAATTTATAAAAATGCATTATTACTAATATTATTATTTGTAAAAACGATCTTTCAATTGTTTCGAACAGTGTGCTTTACTGGACGGCACATATACACACTACACTACAGCAAAGTAAATCGCATTGATTCATAAACATGCATTATATGGAAAGATTTTTTATCTTTTTATTACCAATTTTTTTATCTTCCTATGTGCCGATCAGGGCAACCACGTTCTGCTTTCGTTTCTGGAACAGAAAAATTCGCCGATTAGATTCGTGCATTGATGTTAGTTTGAGTGAAGAAGTTTGTAATATTAAAAAATAATAAGTACACGATATTTTTCACGCTGGGAAAATTTTTCGGAATGAATTCACACTTAGAATGTTCCACATTTTTCTTTTTCTCGACGTTTCAAATAAATCTCTTAATTAGAACAAATCAGCATCTTTCAAGTGGTGATTTTACTCAGGAAAAAATTCTCCCCGCGTGTAATTACGATTTAACGCGATCTTTGACTCGATTCAAATTATCTCGATTTTGAGCAAGAGAATTATCAATCAATTGGATTTATAATTACAAATGCTAATTAGGAAAGCTAACCTTCGAGCTAACCCCGCTTGGCCTGAGCCGGATCCTCCGGCTCCTAAGAATCGGCTGGTTGTCTGCTTCGTCTCTGCAACAGAAAGCATATTTAAATTTAGTATTACACACGACAATGGAGAAATTAAGGAACTTGATTTCAAACAAGAGAATTTCTAGTTTTATTGGATATCTAATTACGAATTTAAATCAGTGAAACTCACCTTCGCGCCAACTCTGCCAGGCCCGAGCCGGATTCTCCGGCGCAGCATTCCCTTAGAGTCGAGTGCTCGTCTCTGCAACAGAAAGCAAATTTAATTGAGTATTAATTAATTACATGACAATAGAGGCATTAAGGAACTCGATTTGAAGCAAAAAAATGTTCAATTTTGACAAATTTATAATCACGAATACAAATCAATGAAGCTTACCTTCGAGCCGACTCAGCCAGGCCCGAGTCGAATCCTCCGGCGCGGTATCCCCCAGGCATCGCATCTCCTAGAGCCGCATTTTCTCTATTAGATCTCTGTGACAGAAATTTAATTTAATTTAGTACCAATTAATAATTTTATAAATTAGTATCAAATAGTTATACGCGACAGCAAGACGGTGAAAAGAAATCGACGTAACAGCACGCTCGAGTTGCTTCCCAATATATAATAAAAATATTTAAATGACAACCGAATAAAGAAATAATAAGACTCGAATAATAAATGAATGATGATAATATTTGTGTGTGTGTGTGTGTGTGTGTGTGTGTGTGTGTGTGTGTGATTGGCATTGAGGAACTCGATCGCGACGTTTCTCTAACAAGTAAAAAAATAAATAAAACGCGATAATTACCCGCTGCGGTAACGCCCACAACACCTGCTCGTCTGATAAATATGCATCTCAATTCGTGTTAATTAATGTGTAATTGTGGCGAAATCAAAATGCGGTATTAAAAATTAGCGTGAAATAATTTAGAAAATAACGCGACAGCTCCCGATGTACTTGTTTCGACAGTTGAGAGTGTGACGTGACACTTAAGCACGTGCTCGCGCATGCATGTTTACATGACTCGGCCGCGCGCTTCCCCAAGCGCCGCTCTGTCAGCGGCACGAGCGATCTGTTACGACAGTCTGTTTACCTAGCCTTTGTGGAGCCTAGAGTTTTTGTTAGAGCTGTTGCCCAGGTATGGTTATTACCGATTATTTGATCATCATTATTTCGTTATTATCCACTCGCAGGTATTATCACACGATTGTTGAGCAGATATTATTATCACTATTCCACCATTTAATATTTCACCATTTAATATTTCACCATTTAATATTCGAATATATTATTACTTCTTTATTCAGTTCTTATTTATTTAATTATTGCTATTACGCATAGGAAAACAACTCGGGCGTGCTGTTACGACACTTTATTTACCCCGTCATTAATCAGTTATTATCGCTATTATTTGTTCAGTTATTGTTATTCATTGTTATTTTCGATTATTCGATCACTGTTATCCACATGCGGATGTTATCATACGATTATTAATCAGGTATTAATATCACTACCATTTATTCGAGAGTATTATATACATAGTTGCTTTCCCCTATACGTAATAGCAATAATTAAATAATAAATTAAATAATAACCGAATAAAGAAGTAATAATACTCGAATATTAAATGTTAGTGATAATAATATCTGCAGGACAATCGTGTAATAATATCCGCGAGAAAGACGAGACTGATGAGAGATGATTTAGCTTTGCGATAATATCGCCGCTAGCTCGCTTCGTGCCTAGTGCGCGGCCCAATTATCAGTGGTGAACAAGAATGGAAACAAGAATAGGGAATGAAAACAAGAATGGAAATAAGAATAGAGAATGGAAATAAGAATGGAAACAAGAATAGAGCGATTGGACGTGTGTCCTTTTTTTACTTACTATCATTGTGCGGAAATACAACAAACAGACGCGAATCAGACGCATTTTATTATTAGGTAGTTCGGGAGGTGAGAGGTGGTTCACAATACGATTTCAAAAAAATTAATTTTTATTTGTGACAATTTTATCGTAAGGAGTTAATAACTGGACTGTGGAAATGCGACAACGTTGCAATCAGCTGATGTGTCAAACGAATAACCTATAAATCAGTATAATAAAATTACGTCGTAAATTCTTGTTCTGTCTGTATTGTTTCAGTTAGGCGATAATTTCCCGAAAAGTGGAAGGAATAATGTTAGTATCAAGGAAAATCTCTACACGATATAATTTAAAGGCCTATTCTTTATAACTGCACTGCTGAAGGGAGCGTCCCAGATGCGCACATTGACAAACGGACACAGCCAACCACAACGCCGTATGATTAGAGATATTCTAGAGACTATAAACAACGACATATGATTGGATGTGTCTGTTTGTCAATGTGCGCATCTGGGACTCACTCCTGCTGAACTGGTGCAATAAATTGAAGGGAAACAAGTTTCTTCTCATTCTAACCTTTTGCATTAGTTCAGCAGTGCAGCAAGAACAGATCATTAAACTATATTGAGTAGAGATTTTCTTTAGTACCAATATTATTCCCTCCACTTTTCGAGAAATTGTCATCTAACCCATTTTTTCATGCAGAGAGGACAAGAATACAAATTAAATAATTTCGATGAACAATAGGATAAATGTGAAATTTGAGGCTTTTATTGTTTCATCTAACTTGCCTGCACAGTGCATTACTGCCAACGTACAAGCCACAAACTACATGGTACTGAAAGATAAATTCCTTCGTTTTAACTAGCACTAATTCTCTTTCTTAAATTTCTACCCGATTTCCTCTCTTCGTTGTAAATATCCCTAACCGTCCCGACGACCGAACGATTCGAACTGCCGGACTAAGGACTTTCTAGGAACATTAATAAAGAGATAATTCCAATGTCTCTGGACAAATCACCAAACATTTATCCTGTTCTACAAATATATAAAGCGTTTCTCGCGACTTATACTATGACTTCGTACCGAAATACCGCCTATTATCTAACAACTCTTCCGACTCTTAATCGACTTTTCGACGACTCTCTCAATCGACTTCTCGATTTCCCCGCGCCCGTGAGAGTGTGTCTCTCTCGTCTCGAATCGCTTTTTAAGCTTCTTTTTCCGGATCTCTAGAAGTTTCTCGATATTTCCCGAATCGGTCTCGTTTCCGATCCTGCGCCTTTTGTGCTCTCGAACTTGCGCGCGCTCTCCACGATACTATCGATATCGGTTGCTCGCGTAATCGATAGTCGAAGGACGCTACCGCTCCCGGTTGCTGGCGCCACCACGCGGCGCTCCTATTCGTAATCTTTCAGTACGCTGTTGTTACGTTTAACTTTTTTATTAAATATTTATAATAACAATAAATAATATTGATAATTATTGTTCAGACAATGTATATTTACCTTTAACTTATCCCAATTACTTTTTCTCCTTTGCACTAATGGATATTGATGTTAAATAAATACGAAATTTAATGTTCTAAAGTTGAATTCAGGGTATTTTTCCTGCCAAAAGTTTTATTATAGAAAGTTGAAAAACCAAATAAAAGTAATAAACTGTTGAGAAAGTAAAAAATAACTTCTTAAATAAGAAATATATTATGTTAGCCACTATTTATATCACTTATCACTAGGTTTACAACACGTTTGAAGCAGATATTCAAATTTTTCGTTTTTCAAGCACTTTTGTCACCAATTGTATCTCAGATACATCCTTAGGCTGAGTTCCCATTGAGCGCGTCGCGTCGTCTGCTTACGTCACTAGTTAACCAATCAAATCGTTCCATTGGAACAAGTGCGTCGTGCGTCGCGCGCGCGTCATCCCAATTAGAGGATTTGACTGGTTAACTCGTGACTCAGGCAGACGACGCGACGCGTGACGCGCTCAGTGGGAACTCAGTCTTACAGCTATTGTAGAATGACCTTAAAGCCCGTATCAGACTACCGTCTGCACAGGCCGACCAGACTGCCGACTCTCAATGGACCAATCACAGTGAGGCGTCGAGTCGGCAGTTTGATGGGAGCGGTGCACTTGGACACGGTGCATTTGGACACAGCCAATCACAGCACCGTGTGATTAGAGACATTTGTAGGGTTCCTTGGAACAGCGCCTTGTGATTGGACTGTGTCCAATTGCCCCGTGTCCAACTGATATACACCCAGTCTGATACGGGCTTTAAGGTCGTTCTACATTAGTTGCAAGCCGATCGCAAGCAGACGCAATTCTTATTGCGACAGCCAATCAGAAGCATCAATGGTGCTATTGACGCTTCTGATTGGCTGTTGCAACAAGAGTTGCAACTAATAACGTGTTCGACTGGCTTTGGGTTAATCGCTCCGAGAGCGATTAATGACGTCATAAGTCTCTATTAGCCAATCATTAAGCTTATAAGTATTTGTTCGACCAATAAACGTAGGTTGAACCCAGAGTGAGTTAACCCAGAGTCAGTCGAACATGCTATTATGTAGAACGACCTTTGGAGATCTGTGCTGTTTGAGTACTGAGGAAAAAATATTTTATTATACTAAAATTGAAATTTAACGTATGTAGAACCTTAAGAAATTGACAAATCACTACAATTTCTTACCGCAACATATTAACGCTCTTATTCTAAAATATACACTAAAAAAATATTCAACGAAATATTCGACAGTTAAAGAATATTTATTCGATTTCCTATTCATATTTTTCCAATCGATATTTTCATATCGAAACTGAAATAATATCGAATATTCGGTAATTTCGAATATCGATAAACATTTAGCCGTAGCGTACAGACGTGTTTGAACTTTCAGACGTAATTAGTGATTTTTTTTTGGAGAATACTTTGAAATTATTTCCGGGAAACATATCGAAGAGACCAAATAAATATTATAATACGATCACAATCAACGATAGAATTCTTAATCGAGTAATTGCGTTGGAGATATAACCTTTTAAGGTGCTTTTAAATCAATATTGAAAGAAGAAAGAAAGGGTTCTTAGGTCACGAGGTTATAAAATTACATATCGGTTGTTTAATGTAATATAAAGTGAATAGCAAGAGACATTTAAATGAAAAAAAGGAAAACCACGATACTAATTAATTTTTAAAATTCATTATGATATGAGACATTAATAAACATACAATTTGAAATATTAGTTGAACATAAGTACATGTGTGTGTATGATATAATATAGTGTGTAAGAGTGGCATGATGATTTCGACAAAGAACAGTGATGATGCTGGGCATGGACTGGAGAATCTTGGTATACCTGGACAGGGATATCTGAGAGATGCTTTGACGAGTTGCACAGATCCTTTGAAAGCTATCGAAGAATTTCAGGTAAATAATTAGCAGACAGCAGATATAGTTAATATATTTGTGTGCCACAACAATCTCTCACTTGAGACATCTCATATGTATTATGATAAATTTTCTTATATCTATATTGTCAAACTTTGTTTTACATAATTATATATAAGAAAATACAATGTGTATTATAAGAAGAGAAATCCTCTAAATAAATTGTGAACGTGTTAATATAATGATAATAATATCTTTCATATTTCAGATGGAAAATGGTATATTGTTACCATCATTGCGTCCAATGTTACCTTTGCTCGATTTACATGGAGTCAGAAGATTAGACTTTCATGCTTCAGTACTCGAGGAATTACGAGAAAAATTAATAAAACGAATTAATGAGATTGGCGCAGAAAGGGCAGATAAAAGCACTTCTGGGGATAAGAGGCTAAAAGAATTATTATCCAAAAGTTTTACTGCTGTGAGAGTTGCTCAGTTGCGACCTGTTGTGATGGCTATTTTGAGGAATACTCCGCATATTGAAGAAAGATACCTACGAGTATTAGTTAGGGAGAAAGAACTATATAATGATGCTGATACAGAAGTAAAACGTCAAATCTGGAAAGACAATCAAAGTCTTTTTGGAGATGAAGTCTCTCCATTATTCAGTCGTTATATTATTGAAAAAGAACAGATTTTATTCGACCATCGCAACTTGAACAGTTTGTTTTTTACACCATCTCCTAAAGTACATTGCAATTAATAATGTTTTAAAATTTGTACTTTATAAAATATTCATTAGCTAATTTCTTTGCTTTTCATCTTGTATAGGTGAGGAGGCAAGGAGATGTTGTACAGAAGTTAGCCCATATGATTGGGCACAGTGTAAAATTGTATGATATGGTATTGCAATTTTTAAGGACTTTATTTCTACGCACTAAGAATATTAACTACTGTACTCTAAGAGCAGAACTGCTAATGGCGTTACATGATCTGGAGGTGAATATGCTTCACAATAACGTTGCGCAAACTATATTGTGTTAGTTTTGTTAATATATCATTTGTTATTAGGTGCAAGAAATCATCTCTGTGGATCCTTGCCATAAGTTTACTTGGTGTTTGGATGCGTGCATAAGAGAGAAAAATGTGGACGTTAAAAGATCTCGTGAATTGCAAGTCTTCTTAGATAGTATTAAGGTATAAGATTCGATTATATTTTACAATATCATTTTAATTGAAGAGAAATATCACCTAATTTTATTATGTTCTGTATAGAAAGGACAAGAGCAGGTGTTAGGGGATCTGAGTATGATTCTGTGCGATCCATATGCAGTAAACTTTCTAGCTAGCAGTGCAATCAAAATTGCGCTTCATCTAATAAACAGTGAATCATTACCTAGAGAGAATGCAGTGCTATTGTTACTGCTGAGGATGCTTGCTCTAGGATTGTCTGCTTGGCAAATGATTGATACGCAAATATTCAAGGAGCCAAAAATGGACAGTCAAGTTGTCACAAAATTTCTACCTGCACTCATGTCACTTATGGTAATTTTATGAAGTAATCAAATATACATGATATTTTGGCGTATTAAAAAATTTAATATTTATATTATAATGATACGAGTATATACAAGTGACGTTGCTTCTTAGGTTGATGATCAAATAAGGCAGCTCAACTGTAGACTTCCGCCTGATGAAAGAGAGAGTGCAATTGCGATTATAGAACATTCTGGACCCCCTCCCGACGCATGTCACTTGTTTGCTCAAACCTCCGGACTAGCAGCTGTTTTGTCGATGTATTATGTATTACACGTTGGAGGAAGTAGTGGGGTTACAAGAGTTAGGGGAGATACTAGAGGCTTGATGAGGGTATTACCAATATTGCCAAATTGTCAAGCACATCGAGCTTTTGAAGATCCATTCCTGCATACATTGGTAATAATCATATTTGACGTCTTGCACATTAGGATTTATAAGAATTGTTATGCAATTTTTATAATGACAAATTTTTCAATGAATTTTACAGGTTTCGTTATTGATACTAAATATGGCTGACGAATTTTCAAACGAGTCATTCTGTACAGTCATTTTTGACGAATTTTTCTCAGCTGGTTTAAGCAGAGACAACGTTACACGACACTTGCTGAAGCTACTTTGGTATATATATCCTAAACTACCATCTACACGATTGCATTCTTTATTGAAAGCCTTGCAGCCAACGAGTCAGGTAATATTTTGCAATTTTTAAGAAACGTTAAACACCTAATTTTTTATTCACTATATCTAGTCAAGAAATCTGGTGTAAAAAATTACAAATTGTGTCATGTGCACAATTATTAATTAAATATTCCTTAAATTTACAGCACAATGAAGCAGTACATACACTTTACGAATCTCTACGTGATAAGGTCGGTAGTAACTCTACAGAAGATCAATTAGCAGCAAATGGACAAATGGACATGAGTCTCGATTGTTCTCCTTCTACACTCACTGGGATACCGACACCAACATCAAGTACATGTCCACTTTAAAATGCATAATATGCATTTGATGAAAAATTTACAGAGTATCTATAATTGATTTTCAAATCTTATCAAATACACATACAAATACACATACAAAATCTTATCAAATACACATACAAATACACATACAAAAAAAGTTTTGTAATTAATCTGTAATAATAAATATAATTTAATATGTAAGATCAGATATTTTGTTTAGGAAATCAAATATCTAAGTACTAATAAAAATATAAAAATCTAGGATGTTGTACAGATATCTTAAGGTTATAATAGTTATAAAGTTACTACAGTTATAATTAAAGAACTATAATTATAATTATGTTATTATAAATATCCAGATAAGAGGTATTTATATACTACAAAAAGTATTTTTTTTAATATGTACCAATATAAAAATAAAGAAGCATAGATATAAAATAATATGAAATATATATGAATGTGTGTCAAAATTTGTACGAATATCAATATTAAAAATCTGATAAAAAATATTAATATTATAAACGGTAACACAACTATTGTAACTGTTAGCTTTTTGGGAAATGTTTTATATTAAAATATAAAATAGAGGTAAATATATAAAATATATAAAAAAAATAAAAGTAAATATATAAAAGGTAAATATAAAATAGAGGTAAATATATAAAAAGAAACATATTGACATATAGAGATAAACATATTAACACACAAAGTCAAATTTGTTGGAAAACAATTTATTGTTGTAAAATATTTATAAATATTATTCTAATGAGATATTTTTATTATATATTTATAAATATCATTATTATAATGAGATATTTTTATGGCTTACATGTATTTTTATTGTTTATTACATCCATTACGAGTCTGTTTACATAATTCGAATCCAATTTGTAAGTCATAAGAATCATTGACATGTACATGGAAGCCTGTTTAGATGCAAGCAATGATTGCATTTGCATATCAATTAGGCTCAACCTGAAATTATATATTTTTAGGTTCTAGGCATTGTATATTAGGCTTTATAATTAAATATAAATATATAATAATTTACATCTTAATGATGATGAGTCCCACTAGTGTCCACTCAGCAGTTTTGAAAACAATGTTGGTAGCAGATAAGTAAAAAGTGCTAACCAACAGTTTAATTAATAAATATACATTATCGTAAATACGTTGTGTCACAGAAGAAGTACTTGCATTGGTTAAAGTACACAGCAAATCTGGTAATCTATATAATTAATAATAAATACTTCAATATTATATTCCATTTATTAAAAGTTCTAGCCTATTTTGCTGCATAATCAATTATCCTAATTGATTACTTGACTATTTATTAATTATTGAACAAAGGAAATATTCTTAAATTATCTTAAATCTATTCAATCGATCACAAATGTTACTTTATAAACATATCTTTTATTTTAATATATTTAATATATATCTTAATATATAATATATATATTTAATATATATTTTAATATATTTTAATATATATATTGTAAAAGTTTTAGGAATGTACTTTCTCGTATTTGACTGTTAATCAAGATGGTCGCAGCAAAAAAGCAAGAGCTTTAATAAGAATTAGTCAAGGCTTGAGTGCTATAGTTTTCATTATTCTTCAATATCTGTGTGATTTTATTATATTAAAATAACTTACATTTTATTGAGCTTATCCAAGAAAATTCGTCGACGGAGCGCATTAGGTGCATGAGCATCTGTTAAAGATAATATAGGTTGTTTATCCTCATTTCCATCTTTTGATTTGTTGTCTTTAACAATTACCATTTGTCCTTGGTAAAACGCACGTACCTATACACATGTAACGTGTATATATTACAACTGTGATTGTTTAATAGATCATATATATCTTCAATTAAGATTTAAAGATAAGTTCTATTAAATAATCTCTATATTGGTACCTTTAATTCTATTTTTTTTCCTTCTTCTTGTAGCACAGACAGATGAGGCAATGGGCAAGATGGTTTCAGGAAATTTTTCCCAAAATTAGCACGATCTTCCTTTTTATCTTGCAATTGCAACCTATTTAACTTTTTACACAATTGTTCATACCTATCTTGCTGTGTCAAATTTTTTAATAATTGAGTTTTTTCATCCCCTTCATCCAGCAAAAGACAAAGTGTATCCTCTGTAATCCATTCTCGAAAACTTTGCTCAATATGTATTATAAGATTATGATATGCATTAGCTTGTACTTCTGCATTATCTGATTCTTCCTGTCTATATACATTTTTATTTTTTATTTTCTTTGATTTATTCCCAGCATTATTGCTAGGCTTGGTAGATATTGTGATATTTTGGTTATTGCATACCCTGTCCAGTTGTAATTGTACAATTTTGTTATCCTTGTTATCTTGACTATTATTTACTTTATCTAGTTGGAAATGTGACATTTTACTACTATTGTTTGTGTTGTCGCTTATTTCATCCAATGGAGCTTGTAGTATTTCAGTATCACTATTACTGCATACAATTGTAGCATTTGCATTTTCTATTTTTATACCAATGTGTTCATGTATGCACTGAATTTTATTGAATTTAACAGCAATATGTGTTTCCAAATTCTCTGATTTTGTATTTTCTTCCTGAATGTGATCATTATTTGTATGTACTTGAAGACCACATAGTTTATCTTGCTGATTAGTACATAATTCTGATGTTTCGTGCAAATTTTCAATGTTTGTAAGAATCTCTTCTACTACAGTATGTTCTTCAACACTTGTATTATTTGATGAGTGAGAATTATTTTCTATCTCTGTACTTGATACAGTGGGTGATGGATGATTTTTTATTTGTTTAGTTATATAAAGCTCTTGAAGTTCTCTGTTCTGATCAATATTGTCGGTATCTGTATTTTGCAAGAAATTAATTCTTACTTCATCTCCAGGTAAAGGTGGTACAGAGTTTATAGGCAATATTTTAAAGTCAGGTATGACCTCTTTTTCTCTTAACCACAGTGGACTCTCAAGCATTTGTTCCAGAAGATAATTAGATGCACCATAGCATTTTGAACTGCAAAATTTCTTACGTTTACTGATATCATATACCTTATTTGTACGCGTTGATATACAATACTGTTGCTTGATGATAGCAGTCAATGGTTTTGAACAAAGAACATATCCACATAATTTTACAATAGTTCTTTCCTCTATTACATCCTCCATATGTGTTTTATTTATAAATTTCAACTATAAAATTAACAAATATTACTCATATATTATCTACTATTAAATATATAATTAAAATAAATAGTTGTAATAATGTAGTTAGAGCATGTTTACATGTTGAATAAGCCAGTCAGAATTCACATTTGGCTCCAAGAGCTGTTCAACTATTGCAAGTGCCTTTGCATCACATTGTTTCTTTTTTATTATTGCTAGCTGCAGGTCAATTTTTCTAAAACAAATATTAAATTTAGGAACAGAAACATCTACTAAATTTGTTTTATTATTATAAATTATAAAAGCTATTTTAACATAATCCTAACTATGTTATATAGTACAAAGCGGTAAAAACGATGATTTTTTATGAATAAATTCAATTTTACAAAAACTATGAAAATTTATGACTTGTGCATTTATATATAGAAGTATTCGGGGTCGATTATTCTGAATCTGATATGATATTTGTAAAATTAAAGGTTATGTTTGTAGTGAGGTTATATTTGTAAAATACAATCTATTTTGTCTGATAACAATCTAGGTTGCATTCCAAAACATCCTTTTCGAGGAAAATTTTACTCTTAAGTTTATAGTGTATGTAACATGAACTATAGATTTAAGAATAAAATTTTCCTCGAAAAAGATGGTTTGGAATGCAACTTTAATAACACTGATTTGTATTCTATAGAATTACTTTTTAAATCAATTTTCTAACTACTCAATTTTTCAAGTACTATTTATTTGTAAGACTTACTTCATATGCTTCTTAACTTTTGTTCTTTCCTTCGTTCCTGACATTGTTACAACGTTACTTATATTTATACACAAATGTCTATACTAGAGTGCGTTCAGATTCCTCATCCGAATACTCTCTATTAGCGTGTTCGACTGGCCCTGGGTTAATCGCTCCGAGAGCGATTAATGACGTCATAAGTCTCTACTAGCCAATCATAAAGCTTATAAGTACTTGTTTGACCAATAAACGTAGGTTGAATAACCCAGAATGGTTAACCCAGAGCCAGTCGAACATGCTATATGACTAAGTTTACACGACAGCTTAAAACCGGTTTAGTAACAACCATATTTAGTAAACTCTCGCATCCGATATTCGTATGTACTTGACCGGAAAAAACTCCGGTTGGAAAACTATTCTTTTAAATCGTTTGTATTTCGTATGAAGAGTTTTGAAGTGCAAATAAAAAGATTTGTGAGTCATTTTATTACTTATAATTAATTGTTCTTTTCTGGACCATGTATTTAGCCGGAAATAATGACCGGAGGTAAATTAAACAAAGGTTCGGTATGGTATCGTTTGTATTTCGTATGAAGAGTTTTGAAGTGCAAATAAAAAGATTTGTGAGTCATTTTATTACTTATAATTAATTGTTCTTTTCTGGACCATGTATTTAGCCGGAAATAATGACCGGAGGTAAATTAAACAAAGGTTCGGTATGGTATCGTTTGTATTTCGTATGAAGAGTTTTGAAGTGCAAATAAAAAGATTTGTGAGTCATTTTATTACTTATAATTAATTGTTCTTTTCTGGACCATGTATTTAGCCGGAAATAATGACCGGAGGTAAATTAAACAAAGGTTCGGTATGGTATCGTTTGTATTTCGTATGAAGAGTTATGAAGTATCATTAAAAAGGTTTGTGAGTCATCCAGATGATTTTAATTAAATATTAAAAATCATGTATTTGGCCGAAATATCGATCTCAAACACTGCTGTGGAAGTACCGTCAGGCACAATCGGTGTACTATTTAGTATTTCAAAATTTATTCTAGTATTTCTTTTTCAAGTAATTATGTACAATAATGGCTCCTGTACACAGAACGCGGTAATGCTTGCCGCGCGGCGGAAGTTCGCACGACAGCCAATCAATATGTTGCTTTCCGTAATAATCTTCTAGCTCTTACGGAAAAACAACATATTGATTGGCTGTCGCGCGGACTTCTGCTGCGCGGCAGACATTACCGCGTCCTGTATGCAGAAGCCATTAATGCAAC